>NW_019252246.1:0-20564 GCF_002742605.1 Olea europaea var. sylvestris | reverse complement strand
CAAAACGGTCGTTACATTTTCAAAAAGTAATTATGGGCCCAAAATGGACACCGTGTGCAAAAGTTACGCTCAATTCTTCGTCCGCCGACTCTCCAAGTTTTCTAAATATTCAAGTGCTCATTCTTTCGAAAAATGGCCGAAATCCCTCATACGTCACGAAGAAGTTGTGAGTTAAATCCTAAAAGGTAGCTACATTTCCAAAAAGGAATTACGGACCCAAAATGGACAACGGATGCAAAAGTTACGCTCAATTCTTCTTACGCCGACAATCCAAGCGTTCCAAATATGCAAGTGCTCATTCATTCGAAAAATGGCCAAAATCCCTCGTACTTCAAGACGAAGTGGTGAGTTCAATCCAAAACGGTCGCTACATTTCCAAAAAGGAATTACGGACCCAAAACGGAAATCGGATGCAAAAGTTACGCTCAATTCTTCGTACGACAGCAATCCAAGCGTTCCAAATATGCAAGTGCTCATTCTTTTGAAAAATGGCCGAAATCGCACATACGTCACGACGAAGTTGTGAGTTAAATCCTAAACGGTCGCTACATTTCCAAAAAGGACTTACGGGCCCAAAACGGACACCGGGTGCAAAAGTTTCGCTCAATTCTTCGTACGCCGACAATCCAAGCGTTCCAAATATGCAAGTGCTCATTCTTTCGAAAAATGGCCAAAATCCCTCGTACTTCAAGACGAAGTGGTGAGTACAATCCGAAACGGTCGCTACATTTCCAAAAAGGACTTACGGGCCCAAACGGACACCGGGTGCAAAAGTTTCGCTCAATTCTTCGTACGCCGACAATCCAAGCGTTCCAAATATGCAAGTGCTCATTCTTTCGAAAAATGGCCAAAATCCCTCGTACGTCACGACGAAGTGGTGAGTTCAATCCAAAACGGTCGCTACATTTCCAAAAAGGAATTACGGACCCAAAACGGAAACCGAATGCAAAAGTTACGCTCAATTCTTCGTACGACAGCAATCCAAGCGTTCCAAATATGCAAGTGCTCATTCTTTTGAAAAATGGCCGAAATCCCACATACGTCACGACGAAGTTGTGAGTTAAATCCTAAACGGTCGCTACATTTCCAAAAAGGACTTACGGGCCCAAAACGGACACCGGGTGCAAAAGTTACGCTCAATTCTTTGTACGCCGACAATCCAAGCGTTCCAAATATGTAAGTGCTCACACTTTCAAAAGATGACTGAAATCCCTGATACGTCACGATGAAGGGGTGGGTTCAATCCAAAACGGTCGCTACATTTACAAAAAGTACTAATGGTCCCAAAACGGACATCGTGTGCAAAAGTTACGCTCAATTCTTCGTACGCCGGAAATCCAAGAGTTCCAAATATGCAAGTGCTCATTCTTTCGAAAAATGGCCGAAATCCCTCGTACGTCATGACGAAGTTGTGAGTTCAACCTAAAACTGTCGCTACATTTCCAAAAAGTACTTATGGTCCCAAAACGTACACCGGGTACAAAAGTTACGCTCAATTCTTCGTACACCGGCAATCCAAGCGTTCCAAATATGCAAGTGCTCACTCTTTCGAAAAATGGCCGAAATCCCTCATACGTCACGACGAAGTAGTGAGTTCAATCCAAAACGGTCGCTACATTTACAAAAAGTACTTATGGTCCAAAACGGACACCGTGTGCAAAAGTTACGCTCAATTCTTCGTACGCCGGCAATCCAAGCGTTCCAAATATGCAAGTGCTCACTCTTTCGAAAAATGGCCGAAATCCCTCATACGTCACGACGAAGATGTGAGTTCAACCCAAAACGGTCGCTACATTTCAAAAAAGTATTTATGGTCCCAAAACGGATACAGCGTGCAAAAGTTGCGCTCAATTCTTCGTACGTCGACAATCCAAGCGTTCCAAATATGCAAGTGCTCATTCTTTCGAAAAATGGCCGAAATCCCTCGTACGTCACGACGAAGTTCTGAGTTCAATCCAAAACGGTCGCTACATTTCCAAAAAGTACTTATGGTCCCGAATCGAACACCAGGTGCAAAAGTTGCGCTCAATTCTTCGTGCGTCGACAATCCAAGCGTTCCAAATATGCAAGTGCTCATTATTTCGAAAAATGGCCGAAATCCCTCGTACGTCATGACGAAGTTGTGAGTTCAACCGAAAACTGTCGCTACATTTCCAAAAAGTACTTATGGTCCCGAATCGAACACCAGGTGCAAAAGTTGCGCTCAATTCTTCGTGCGCCGACAATCCAAGCGTTCCAAATATGCAAGTGCTCATTCTTTCGAAAAATGGCCAAAATCCCTCGTACGTCACGATGAAGTGGTGAGTTCAACCTAAAACTATCGCTACATTTCCAAAAAGTACTTATGGTCCCAAAACGGACACCGGGTGTAAAAGTTGCGCTCAATTCTTCGTACGCCAGCAATCCAAGCGTTCCAAATATGCAAGTGCTCATTCTTTTGAAAAATGGACGAAATCCCTCATATGTCACGACGAGGTTGTGAGTTAAATCCAAAACGGTCGCTACATTTCCAAAAAGGACTTACGGGCCCAAAATGGACACCGGGTGCAAAAGTTACGCTCAATTCTTGGTATGCCGACAATCCAAGCGTTCCAAATATGCAAGTGCTCACACTTTTGAAAAATGACCGAAATCCCTCATACGTCACGACGAAGTGGTGAGTTCAATCCAAAACGGTCGCAACATTTCCAAAAAGGAATTGCGGACCCAAAATAGACATCGGATGCAAAAGATACGCTAAATTCTTCGTACGTCGACAATCCAAGCGTTCCAAATATGCAAGTGCTCATTCGTCTGAAAAATGACCGAAATCCCTCATATGTCACGATGAAGTGGTGAGTTAAATCCTAAACGGTCGCTACATTTCCAAAAAGGACTTACGGGACCAAAACGGACAGCGGGTGCAAAAGTTACGCTCAATTCTTCGTACGTCGACAATCCAAGCGTTCCAAATATGCAAGTGCTCACTCTTTTGAAAAATGGCCGAAATCCCTCTTACGTCACGATGAAGTTGTGAGTTAAATCCACAACGGTCGCTACATTTCCAAAAAGTACTTATGGTCCCAAAATGGACACCGTGTGCAAAAGTTACGCTAAATTCTTCGTACGCTGGCAATCCAAGCATTCCAAATATGCAAGTACTCACTCTTCCGAAAAATGGCCAAAATCCCTCATACGTCACGACGAAGTGGTGAGTTCAATCCAAAACGGTCGCTACATTTCCAAAAAGTACTTACGGTCCCAAAACGGACACCGGGTGCAAAATTTGCGCTCAATTCTTCGTACGTCGACAATCCAAGGTTCCAAATATGCAAGTGCTCATTCTTTCGAAAAATGGCCGAAATCCCTCGTACGTCACGACGAAGTTGTGAGTTCAACCTAAAACTGTCGCTACATTTCCAAAAAATACTTATGGTCCCAAAACGGACACCGGGTGCAAAAGTTGCGCTCAATTCTTCGTACGTCGACAATCCAAGCGTTCCAAATATGCAAGTGCTCATTCTTTTGAAAAATGGCCGAAATCCCTCGTACGTCACGACGAAGTTGTGAGTTCAACCTAAAACTGTCGCTACATTTCCAAAAAATACTTATGGTCCCAAAACGGACACCGGGTGCAAAAGTTGCGCTCAATTCTTCGTACGTCGACAATCCAATGCTCCAAATATGCAAGTGTTCATTCTTTCAAAAAATGGCCGAAATCCCTCGTACGTCACGACTAAGTGGTGAGTTCAATCCAAAACGATCGGTACATTTCCAAAATTACTTACGGTCCCAAAACGGACACCGTGTGCAAAAGTTACGCTCAATTCTTCGTACGCCAGCAATCCAAGCGTTCCAAATATGCTAGTGCTCACTCTTTCGAAAAATGGTCAAAATCCCTCATACGTCATGACAAAGTTGTGAGTTCAACCCAAAACGGTCGCTACATTTCCAAAAAGTACTTATGGTCCCAAAAAGGACAACGGGTGCAAAAGTTGCGCTCAATTCTTCGTACGTCGACAATCCAAGCGTTCCAAATATGCAAGTGCTCATTCTTTCGAAAAATGGCCGAAATCCCTCGTACGTCACGATGAAGTGGTGAGTTCAATCCTAAACGGTCGCAACATTTCCAAAATTACTTATGGTCCCAAAACGGACACCGTGTGCAAAAGTTACGCTCAATTCTTCGTACGCCAGCAATCCAAGCGTTCCAAATATGCAAGTGCTCACCCTTTCGGAAAATGGCCGAAATTCCTCATACGTCAAGACGAAGTGGTGAGTTCAACCCAAAATGGTCGCTCCATTTCCAAAACGTACTTATGGTCCCGAAACGGACACCGGGTGCAAAAGTTGGGCTCAATTCTTCGTACGTCGACAATCCAAGCGTTCCAAATATGCAAGTGCTCATTCTTTCAAAAAACTGCCGAAATCCCTCGTACGTCACAATGAAGTGGTGAGTTCATCCAAAACGGTCGCTACATTTCGAAAAAGTACTTATGGTCCCAAAATGTACACCGTGTACAAAAGTTACGCTCAATTCTGTGTACGCCGGCAATCCAAGCGTTCCAAATATGCAAGCGCTCACTCTTTCAAAAAATGGCCGAAATCCCTCATACGTCACGACGAAGTAGTGAGTTCAACCCAAAACGGTCGCTACATTTCAAAAAAGTACTTATGGTCCCAAAACGAACACCGCGTGCAAAAGTTGCGCTCAATTCTTCGTACGTCGACAATCCAAGCGTTCCAAGTATGCAAGTGCTCATTCTTTCGAAAAATGGCTGAAATCCCTCGTACGTCACGACGAAGTTGTGAGTTTAACCTAAAATTGTCGCTACGTTTCCAAAAAGTACTTATGGTCACAAAACGGACACCGGGTGTAAAAGTTGAGCTCAATTCTTCGTACGTCGACAATCCAAGCGTTCGAAATATGCAAGTACTAACTCTTCTGAAAAATGGCCGAAATCCCTCATACGTCACGACGAAGTTCTGAGTTCAATCCAAAACGGTCGCTACATTTCCAAAAAGTACTTATGGTCCCAAATCGAACACCGGGTGCAAAAGTTGCGCTCAATTCTTCGTGCGTCGACAATCCAAGCGTTCCAAATATGCAAGTGCTCATTATTTCGAAAAATGGCCGAAATCCCTCGTACGTCACGACGAAGTTGTGAGTTCAACCTAAAACTATCGCTACATTTCCAAAAAGTACTTATGGTCCCAAAACGGACACTGGGTGTAAAAGTTGCGCTCAATTCTTCGTACGTCGACAATCCAAGCGTTCCAAACATGCAAGTGCTCACTCTTTCGAAAAATGGCCGAAATCCCTCGTACGTCACGACGAAGTTGTGAGTTCAACCTAAAACTATCGCTACATTTCCAAAAAGTACTTATGGTCCCAAAACGGACACTGGGTGTAAAAGTTGCGCTCAATTCTTCGTACGCCAGCAATCCAAGCGTTCCAAATATGCAAGTGCTCATTCTTTCGAAAAATGGCCAAAATCCCTCGTACGTCACGATGAAGTTGTGAGTTCAACCTAAAACTATCGCTACATTTCCAAAAAGTACTTATGGTCCCAAAACGGACACTGGGTGTAAAAGTTGCGCTCAATTCTTCGTACGCCAGCAATCCAAGCGTTCCAAATATGCAAGTGCTCATTCTTTTGAAAAATGGATGAAATCCCTCATACGTCACGACGAGGTTGTGAGTTAAATCCAAAACGGTACCTACATTTCCAAAAAGGACTTACAGGCCCAAAATGGACACCGGGTGCAAAAGTTATGCATTCTTGGTATGCCGACAATCCAAGCGTTCCAAATATGCAAGTGCTCACACTTTTGAAAAATGACCGAAATCCCTCATACGTCACGACGAAGTGGTGAGTTCAATCCAAAACGGTCGCTACATTTCCAAAAAGGAATTACGGACCCAAAACGGACATCGGATGCAAAAGTTACGCAAAATTCTTCGTACGCCGACAATCCAAGCGTTCCAAATATGCAAGTGCTCATTCTTTTGAAAAATGGCCGAAATCCCTCATACGTTACGACAAAGTTGTGAGTTAAATCCTAAACGGTCGCTACATTTCCAAAAAGGACTTACGGGACCAAAACGGACAGCGGGTGCAAAAGTTACGCTCAATTCTTTGTACGCTGACAATCCAAGCGTTCCAAATATGTAAGTGCTCACACGTTCGAAAAATGACTGAAATCCCTGATACGTCACGATGAAGTGGTGGGTTCAATCCAAAACGGTCGCTACATTTACAAAAAGTACTTATGGTCCCAAAATGGACACCGTGTGCAAAAGTTACGCTCAATTCTTCGTACGCCGACAATCCAAGCGTTCCAAATATGCAAGTGCTCACTCTTTCGAAAAATGGCCGAAATCCCTCTTACGTCACGACGAAGTTGTGAGTTAAATCCACAACGGTCGCTACATTTCCAAAAAGTACTTATGGTCCCAAAACGGACACCGTGTGCAAAAGTTACGCTAAATTCTTCGTACGCAGGCAATCCAAGCGTTCCAAATATGCAAGTGCTCACTCTTCCAAAAAATGGCCAAAATCCCTCATACGTCATGATGAAGTGGTGAGTTCAATCCAAAACGGTCGCTAAATTTCCAAAATCTACTTATGGTCCCAAAACGGACACCGGGTGCAAAAGTTGCGATCAATTCTTCGTACGCTGACAATCCAAGCGTTCCAAATATGCAAGTGCTCATTCTTTTGAAAAATGGCCAAAATCCCTTGTACGTCACGATGAAGTTGTGAGTTCAACCTAAAACTGTCGCTACATTTCCAAAAAGTACTTATGGTCCCGAAACGGACACCGGGTGCAAAAGTTGCGCTCAATTCTTCGTACGCTGACAATCCAAGCGTTCCAAATATGCAAGTGCTCATTCTTTCGAAAAATGGCCGAAATCCCTCGTACGTCACGACTAAGTGGTGAGTTCAATGCAAAACGGTCGGTACATTTCCAAAATTACTTACGGTCCCAAAACGGACACCGTGTGCAAAAGTTACGCTCAATTCTTTGTACGCCAGCAATCCAAGCGTTCCAAATATGCAAGTGCTCATTCTTTTGAAAAATGGCCAAAATCCCTTGTACGTCACGATGAAGTTGTGAGTTCAACCTAAAACTGTCGCTACATTTCCAAAAAGTACTTATGGTCCCGAAACGGACACCGGGTGCAAAAGTTGCGCTCAATTCTTCGTACATCGACAATCCAAGGTTCCAAATATACAAGTTCTCATTCTTTCGAAAAATGGCCGAAATCCCTCGTACGTCACGACTAAGTGGTGAGTTCAATGCAAAACGGTCGGTACATTTCCAAAATTACTTACGGTCCCAAAACGGACACCGGGTGCAAAAGTTACGCTCAATTCTTCGTACATCGACAATCCAAGGGTCCAAATATGCAAGTGCTCACTCTTTCGAAAAATGGGCGAAATCCCTCATACGTCACGATGAAGTTGTGAGTTCAACCCACAACGGTTGCACATTTCCAAAGAGTACTTATGGTCCCGAAACGGACACCGGGTGCAAAAGTTACGCTCAATTCTTCGTACATCGACAATCCAAGGGTCCAAATATGCAAGTGCTCACTCTTTCGAAAAATGGGCGAAATCCCTCATACGTCACGACGAAGTCGTGAGTTCAATCCAAAACGGTCGCTACATTTCCAAAAAGGACTTACGGGCCCAAAACGGACACCGTGTGCAAAAGTTACGCTCAATTCTTCGTACGCCAGCAATCCAAGCGTTCCAAATATGCAAGTGCTCACTCTTTCGAAAAATGCCCGAAATCCCTCATACGTCACTACGAAGTGGTGAGTCCAACCCAAAATGGTCGCTGCATTTCCAAAAAGTACTTATGGTCCCAAAACGGACACCGGTTGCAAAAGTTGCGCTCAATTCTTCGTACATCGACAATCCAAGCGTTCCAAATATGCAAGTGCTCATTATTTCGAAAAATGGCCAAAATCCCTCGTACGTCACGATGAAGTAGTGAGTTTAACCGAAAACTGTCGCTACATTTCCAAAAAGTACATATGGTCCCAAAACGGACACCGGGTGTAAAAGTTACGCTCAATTCTTCGTACGTCGACAATCCAAGCGTTCCAAATATGCAAGTGCTCATTCTTTAGAAAAATGGCCAAAATCCCTTGTACGTCACGACTAAGTGGTGAGTTCAATGCAAAACGGCCGGTACATTTCCAAAATTACTTACGGTCCCAAAACGGACACCGTGCGCAAAAGTTACGCTCAATTCTTCGTACGCCAGCAATCCAAGCGTTCCAAATATGCAAGTGCTCACTCTTTCGAAAAATGGTCGTAATCCTTCATACGTCACGACAAAGTTGTGAGTTCAACCCACAACGATCGCTACATTTCCAAAGAGTACTTATGGTCCCAAAACGGACAACGGGTGCAAAAGTTGCGCTCAATTCTTCGTACGTCGACAGTCCAAGCGTTCCAAATATGCAAGTGCTCACTCTTTCGAAAAATGGTCGTAATCCCTCATAGGTCACGACGAAGTTGTGAGTTCAATCCGAAAGGGTCGCTACATTTCCAAACGTACTTATAGGCCCAAAACGGACACCGTGTGCAAAAGTTACGCTCAATTATTCTTACGCCGACTCTCCAAGCGTTCCAAATATGCAAGTGCACATTCTTTCGAAAAATGGTCGTAATCCCTCATAGGTCACGACGAAGTTGTGAGTTCAATCCGAAAGGGTCGCTACATTTCCAAACGTACTTATAGGCCCAAAACGGACACCGTGTGCAAAAGTTACGCTCAATTATTCTTACGCCGACTCTCCAAGCGTTCCAAATATGCAAGTGCACATTCTTTCGAAAAATGGTCGTAATCCTTCATACGTCACGACGACGTAGTGAGTTCAATTCAAAACGGTCGCTACATTTCCAAAAAGTACTTATGGTCCCAAAACGGACACCGGGGGTAAAAGTTACGCTCAATTCTTCGTACGTCGACAATCCAAGCGTTCCAAATATACAAGTGCTCATTCTTTAGAAAAATGGTCGAAATCCCTCGTACGTCACGACTAAGTGGTGAGTTCAATGCAAAACGATCGGTACATTTCCAAAATTACTTACGGTCCCAAAACGGACACCGTGTGCAAAAGTTACGCTCAATTCTTCGTACGCCAGCAATCCAAGCGTTCCAAATATGCAAGTGCTCATTCTTTCGAAAAATGGCCGAAATCCCTCATACGTCACGACGAAGTTGTGAGTTCAACCCACAACGGTCGCCACATTTCCAAAGAGTACTTATGGTCCCAAAACAGACACCGTGTGCAAAAGTTACGCTCGATTCTTCGTACGCCGACTATCCAAGCGTTCCAAATATGCAAGTGCTCATTCTTTCGAAAAATGGCCGAAATCCCTGTGCAAAAGTTACGCTCAATTCTTCGTACGCCAGCAATCCAAGCGTTCCAAATATGCAAGTGCTCACTCTTTCAATAAATGGTCGAAATCCCTCATACGTCACGACAAAGTTGTGAGTTCAACCCACAACGGTCGCCACATTTCCAAAGAGTACTTATGGTCCCAAAACGGACAACGGGTGCAAAAGTTGCGCTCAATTCTTCGTACGTCGACAATCCAAGCGTTCCAAATATGCAAGTGCTCACTCTTTCGGAAAATGGCCGAAATCCCTCATACGTCACGGCGAAGTGGTGAGTTCAATCCAAAACGGTCGCTACATTTCCAAAAAGTACTTACGGGCCCAAAACGGACACCGGGTGCAAAAGTTGCGCTCAATTCTTCGTACGCCAGCAATCCAAGCGTTCCAAATATGCAAGTGCTCACTCTTTCGGAAAATGGCCGAAATCCCTCATACGTCACGGCGAAGTGGTGAGTTCAATCCAAAACGGTCGCTACATTTCCAAAAAGTACTTACGGGCCCAAAACGGACACCGGGTGCAAAAGTTGCGCTCAATTCTTCGTACGCCAGCAATCCAAGCGTTCCAAATATGCAAGTGCTCACTCTTTCGGAAAATGGCCGAAATCCCTCATACGTCACGGCGAAGTGGTGAGTTCAATCCAAAACGGTCGCTACATTTCCAAAAAGTACTTACGGGCCCAAAACGGACACCGGGTGCAAAAGTTGCGCTCAATTCTTCGTACGTCGACAATCCAAGCGTTCCAAATATGCAAGTGCTCATTCTTTAGAAGAATGGTCGAAATCCCTCGTACGTCACGACTAAGTGGTGAGTTCAATGCAAAACGGTCGGTACATTTCCAAAATTACTTACGGTCCCAAAACGAACACCGTGTGCAAAAGTTACGCTCAATTCTTCGTACGCCAGCAATCCAAGCGTTCCAAATATGCAAGTGCTCACTCTTTCGAAAAATGGTCGAAATCCCTCATACGTCACGACAAAGTTGTGAGTTCAACCCACAACGGTCGCTACATTTCCAAAGAGTACTTATGGTCCCAAAACGGACAACGGGTGCAAAAGTTGCGCTCAATTCTTCGTACGTCGACAGTCCAAGCGTTCCAAATATGCAAGTGCTCATTCTTTCGAAATATGGCCGAAATCCCTCGTACGTCACGACGAAGTGGTGAGTTCAATCCAAAACGGTCGTCACATTTCCAAAATTCTTTATGGTCCCAAAACGGACACCGTGTGCAAAAGTTACGCTCAATTCTTCGTACGCCAGCAATCCAAGCGTTCCAAATATGCAAGTGCTCATTCTTTCGAAATATGGCCGAAATCCCTCGTACGTCACGACGAAGTGGTGAGTTCAATCCAAAACGGCCGCTACATTTCCAAAAAGTACTTATGGTCCCAAAACGGACACCGGGTGCAAAAGTTACGCTCAATTCTTCGTTCGTCGAGAATCCAAGCGTTCCAAATATGCAAGTGCTCACACTTTCAAAAAATGACCGAAATCCCTCATACGTCACGACGAAGTGGTGAGTTCAATCCAAAACGGTCGCTACATTTCCAAAAAGGAATTACAGACCCAAAACGGAAACCGGATGCAAAAGTTACGCTCAATTCTTCGTACGCCAGCAATCAAAGCGTTCCAAATATGCAAGTGCTCATTCTTTTGAAAAATGGACAAAATCCCACATACGTCACGACGAAGTTGTGAGTTAAATCCTAAACGGTCGCTACATTTACAAAAAGGACTTACGGGCCCAAAACGGACACCGGGTGCAAAAGTTACGCTCAATTCTTTGTACGCCGACAATCCAAGCGTTCCAAATATGTAAGTGCTCACACTTTCGAAAAATGACCGAAATCCCTCGTACGTCACAACGAAGTTGTGAGTTCAACCTAAAACTGTAGCTACATTTCCAAAAAGTACTTATGGTCCCAAAACGGACACCGGGTGCAAAAGTTGGGCTCAATTCTTCGTACGTCGACAATCCAAGCGTTCCAAATATGCAAGTGCTCATTCTGTCGAAAAATGGCCGAAATCCCTCGTACGTCACGACGAAGTAGTGAGTTCAATCCAAAAGGGTCGCTACATTTCCAAAAAGTACTTATGGTCCCAAAACGGACACCGGGTGCAAAAGTTAGGCTCAATTCTTCGTACGCCGGCAATCCAAGCGTTCCAAATATGCAAGTGCTCATTCTGTCGAAAAATGGCCGAAATCCCTCGTACGTCACGACGAAGTAGTGAGTTCAATCCAAAAGGGTCGCTACATTTCCAAAAAGTACTTATGGTCCCAAAACGGACACCGGGTGCAAAAGTTAGGCTCAATTCTTCGTACGCCGGCAATCCAAGCGTTCCAAATATGCAAGTGCTCATTCTGTCGAAAAATGGCCGAAATCCCTCGTACGTCACGACGAAGTAGTGAGTTCAATCCAAAAGGGTCGCTACATTTCCAAAAAGTACTTATGGTCCCAAAACGGACACCGTGTACAAAAGTTACGCTCAATTCTTCGTACGCCGGCAATCCAAGCGTTCCAAATATGAAAGTGCTCACTCTTTCAAAAAATGGCCGAAATCCCTCATACGTCGTGATGAAGTTGTGAGTTCAACCCAAAATGGTCGCTGCATTTCAAAAAAGTACTTATGGTCCCAAAACGGACACCGCGTGCAAAAGTTGATCTCAATTCTTCGTACGTCGACAATCCAAGCGTTCCAAATATGCAAGTGCTCATTCTTTCGAAAAATGGCCGAAAT
This sequence comes from Olea europaea var. sylvestris, assembly GCF_002742605.1. Lineage (NCBI taxonomy): Eukaryota > Viridiplantae > Streptophyta > Magnoliopsida > Lamiales > Oleaceae > Olea > Olea europaea. The sequence goes on along the minus strand of NW_019252246.1, from coordinate 8,424 downwards.
CCCTCGTACGTCACGACGAAGTAGTGAGTTCAATCCAAAAGGGTCGCTACATTTCCAAAAAGTACTTATGGTCCCAAAACGGACACCGTGTGCAAAAGTTACGCTCAATTCTTCGTACGCCGGCAATCCAAGCGTTCCAAATATGCAAGTGCTCACTCTTTCACAAAATGGCCGAAATCCCTCATACGTCACAACAAAGTTGTGAGTTCAACCCAAAACGGTCGCTACATTTCGAAAAAGTACTTATGGTCCTAAAACGGACACCGCGTGCAAAAGTTGCGCTCAACTCTTCGTACGTCGACAATCCAAGCGTTCCAAATATGCCAGTGCTCATTCTTTCAAAAAATGGCCGAAATCCCTCGTACGTCACGACAAGGTTGTGAGTTCAATCCAAAATGGTCGCTACATTTCCAAAAAGTACTTATGGTCGCAAAACGGACACCGTGTGCAAAACTTACGCTCAATTCTTCGTACGCCGACAATCCAAGCGTTCGAAATGTGCAAGTGCTCATTGTTTCGAAAAATGGCCGAAATCCCTAATACGTCACGACGAACTTGTGAGTTAAATCCAAAACGGCCGCTACATTTCCAAAAAGTACTTATGGGCCCAAAACGGACACCGGGTACAAAAGTTATTCTCAATTCTTGGTATGCCAACAATCCAAGCGTTCCAAATATGCAAGTGCTCACACTTTCGAAAAATGACCGAAATCCCTCGTACGTCACGACGAAGTGGTGAGTTCAATCCAAAACGGTCGCTACATTTCCAAAAAGGCCTTACGGGCCCAAAACGGACACCGGGTGCAAAAGTTTCGCTCAATTCTTCGTACGACGACAATCCAAGCGTTCCAAATATGCAAGTGCTCACACTTTTGAAAAATGACCGAAATCCCTCGTACGTCACGACGAAGTTGTGAGTTAAATCCTAAACGGTCGCTACATTTCCAAAAAGGCCTTACGGGCCCAAAACGGACACCGGGTGCAAAAGTTTCGCTCAATTCTTCGTACGACGACAATCCAAGCGTTCCAAATATGCAAGTGCTCACACTTTAGAAAAATGACCGAAATCCCTGATACGTCATGATGAAGTTGTGAGTTCAATCCAAAACGGTCGCTACATTTCCAAAAAGGACTTACGGGCCCAAAACGGACACCGGGTGCAAAAGTTACACTCAATTCTTGGTATGTCGACAATCCAAGCGTTCCAAATATGCAAGTGCTCACACTTTTGAAAAATGACCGAAATCCATCATACATCACGAAGAAGTGGTGAGTTCAATCCAAAACGGTCGCTACATTTCCAAAAAGAATTGCGGACCCAAAACGGACACCGGATGCAAAAGTTACGCTCAATTCTTCGTACGCCAGCAATCCAAGCGTTCCAAATATGCAAGTGCTCATTCTTTTGAAAAATGGCCGAAATTCCACGTACGTCACGACGAAGTTGTGAGTTAAATCCTAAACGGTCGCTACATTTCCAAAAAGTACTTATGGTCCCAAAACGGACACCGTGTGCAAAGGTTACGCTCAATTCTTCGTACGTCGACAATCCAAGCTTTCCAAATATGCAAGTGCTCATTCTTTCGAAAAAAGGCAGAAATCCCTCGTATGTCACGACGAAGTGGTGAGTTCATCCAAAACACTCGCTACATTTCCAAAAAGAACTTATGGTCCCAAAACGGACACCGTGTGCAAAATTTACGCTCAATTCTTCGTACGCCGGCAATCCAAGCGTTCCAAATATGCAAATGCTCACTCTTTCGAAAAATGGCCGAAATCCCTCATACATCACAACGAAGTTGTGAGTTCAACCCAAAACGGTCGCTACATTTTCAAAAAGTATTATGGTCCTAAAATGGACACCGCGTGCAAAAGTTGCGCTCAATTCTTCGTACGTCGACAATCCAAGCGTTCCAAATATGCAATGCTCATTCTTTCGAAAAATGGCCGAAATCCCACATACGTCACGAAGAAGTTGTGAGTTAAATCCAAAACGGTCGCTACAATTCCAAAAAGCACTTATGGGCCCAAAACGGACACCGTGTGCAAAAGTTTCGCTCAATTCTTGGTACGTCGACAATCTAAGCGTTCCAAATATGCAAGTGCTCACACTTTCGAAAAATGATCGAAATCCCTCATGCGTCATGACGAAGTGGTGAGTTCAATCCAAAACGGTCGCTACATTTCCAAAAAGGACTTACGGGCCCAAAACGGACATCGGGTGCAAAGGTTTCGCTCAATTCTTCGTACGCCGACAATCCAAGCCTTCCAAATATGCAAGTGCTCATTCTTTCGAAAAATGGACGAAATCCCTCATACGTCACGAAGAAGTTGTGAGTCAAATCCTAAACGGTCGCTACATTTCCAAAAAGGACTTACGGGCCCAAAATGGATAACGGGTGCAAAAGTTTCGCTCAATTCTTGGTAACCCGACAATCCAAGCGTTCCAAATATGCAAGTGCTCATTCCTTCGAAAAATGGCCGAAATCCCTCATACGTCACGAAGAAGTTGTGAGTTAAATCCAAAACGGTCGCTACATTTTCAAAAAGTACTTATGGGCCCAAAACGGACACCGGGTGCAAAAGTTTCGCTCAATTCTTGGTACGCCGACAATCCAAGCGTTTCAAATATGCAAGTGCTCACACTTTCGAAAAATGACCGAAATCCCTCATACGTCACGACGAAGTGGTGAGTTCAATCCAAAACGGTCGCTACATTTCCAAAAAGGACTTACGGGACCAAAACGGACAACGGGTGCAAAGGTTTCGCTCAATTCTTCGTACGCCGACAATCTAAGCGTTCCAAATATGCAAGTGCTCATTCTTTCGAAAAATGGCCGAAATCCCTCATACGTCACGAAGAAGTTGTGAGTCAAATCCTAAACGGTCGCTACATTTCCAAAAAGGACTTACGGGCTCAAAATGGAGACCGGGTGCGAAAGTTACGCTCAATTCTTTGTACGCCGACAATCCAAGCGTTCCAAATATGCAAGTGCTCACACTTTCGAAAAATGACCGAAATCCCTCATACGTTACGACGAAGTGGTGAGTTCAATCCAAAACGGTCGCTACATTTCCAAAAAGGACTTACGGGCCCAAAACTGACACCGGGTGCAAAGGTTTCGCTCAATTCTTCGTACGACGACAATCCAAGCGTTCCAAATATGCAAGTGCTCATTCTTTCGAAAAATGGCCGAAATCCCTCATACGTCACGAAGAAGTTGTGAGTCAAATCCTAAACGGTCGCTACATTTCCAAAAAGGACTTATGGTCCTAAAAGGACACCGTGTGCAAAAGTTACGCTCAATTCTTCGTACGCCGGCAATCCAAGCGTTCCAAATATGCAAGTGCTCACTCTTTCAAAAAATGGCCAAAATCCCTCATACGTCACGACGAAGTTGTGAGTTAAATCCAAAACGATCGCTACATTTCCAAAAAGTACTTATGGGCCCAAAACGGACACCGGGTGCAAAAGTTTCGCTCAATCTTGGTACGCCGACAATCCAAGCGTTCCAAATATGCAAGTGCTCACACTTTCGAAAAATGACCGAAACCCCCCACACGTCACGTAGAAGTTGTAAGTCAAATCCTAAACGGTCGCTACATTTCCAAAAAGGACTTACGGGCCCAAAACGGACACCGGGTGCAAAGGTTTCGCTCAATTCTTTGTACGCTGACAATCCAAGCGTTCCAAATATGCAAGTGCTCATTCTTTCGATAAGTGGCCGAAATCCCACATACGTCACGAAGAAGTTGTGAGTTAACTCCAAAACGGTAGCTACATTTCCAAAAAGCACTTATGGGCCCAAAACGGACACCTGGTGCAAAAGTTTCGCTCAATTCTTGGTACGCCAACAATCTAAGCATTCCAATATGCAAGTGCTCACACTTTCGAAAAATGACTGAAATCCCTCATGCGTCATGACGAAGTGGTGAGTTCAATCCAAAACGGTCGCTACATTTCCAAAAAGGACTTACGGGCCCAAAACGGACATCGGGTGCAAAGGTTTCGCTAAATTCTTCGTACGCCGACAATCCAAGCGTTCCAAATATGCAAGTGTTCATTCTTTCAAAAAATGGCCGAAATCCCTCATACGTCACGAAGAAGTTGTGAGTCAAATCCTAAACGGTCGCTACATTTCCAAAAAGGACTTACGGGCCCAAAACGGATCCCGGGTCCAAAAGTTTCGCTCAATTCTTGGTACGCCGACAATCCAAGCGTTCCAAATATGCAAGTGCTCAATCTTTCCAAAAATGGTTGAAATCCCTCATACGTCACGAAGAAGTTGTGAGTAAAATCCAAAACGGTCGCTACATTTCCAAAAAGTACTTATGGGCCCAAAACGGACACTGGGTGCAAAAGTTTCGCTCAATTCTTGGTACGCCGACAATCCAAGCGTTCCAAATATGCAAGTGCTCATTCTTTTGAAAAATGGTTGAAATCCCTCATACGTCACGAAGAAGTTGTGAGTAAAATCCAAAACGGTCGCTACATTTCCAAAAAGGACTTACGGGCCCAAAACGGACACCGGGTGCAAAGGTTTCGCTCAATTCTTTGTAATCCGACAATCCAAGCGGTCCATATATACAAGTTCTCATTCTTTCGAAAAATGGCCAAGTCAGATCTTAAACGGTCGCTACATTTCCAAAAAGGACTTACGGGCTCAAAACGGAGACCGGGTGCGAAAGTTACGCTCAATTCTTTGTACGCCGACAATCCAAGCGTTCCAAATATGCAAGTGCTCACACTTTCAAAAAATGACCGAAATCCCTGATACGTCACGATGAAGTGGTGAGTTCAATCCAAAACGGTCGCTACATTTCCAAAAAGGACTTACTGGCCCAAAACTGACACCGGGTGCAAAGGTTTCGCTCAATTCTTCGTACGCCGACAATCCAAGCGTTCCAAATATGCAAGTGCTCATTCTTTCGAAAAATGGCCGAAATCCCTCATACGTCACGAAGAAGTTGTGAGTTAAATCCAAAACGGTCGCCACATTTCCAAAAAGTACTTATGGCCCAAAACGGGCACCGGGTGCAAAAGTTTCTCTCAATTCTTGGTACGCCGACAATCCAAGCGTTCCAAATATGCAAGTGCTCACACTTTCGAAAAATGACCGAAATCCCTCATACGTCATGACGAAGTGGTGAGTTCAATCCAAAACGGTCGCTACATTTCCAAAAAGGACTTACGGGCCCAAAACGGACACCGGGTGCAAAGGTTTCGCTCAATTCTTCGTACGCCGACAATCCAAGCATTCCAAATATGCAAGTGCTCATTCGTTCGAAAAATGCCTGAAATCCCTCATACGTCACGAAGAAGTTGTGAGTCAAATCCTAAACGGTCGCTACATTTCTAAAAGGGACTTACTGGCCCAAAACGGACACCGGGTGCAAAAGTTACGCTCAATTCTTTGTACGCCGACAATCGAAGCGTTCCAAATATGCAAGTGCTCACACTTTCGAAAATTGACCGAAATCCCTCATACGTCACGACGAAGTGGTGAGTTCAATCCAAAACGGTCACTACATTTCCAAAAAGTACTTACGGTCCCAAACGTCACGACGAAGTGGTGAGTTCAATCCAAAACGGTCACTACATTTCCAAAAAGGACTTACGGGCCCAAAACGGACATCGGGTGCAAAGGTTTTGCTCAATTCTTCATACGCCGACAATCCAAGCGTTCCAAATATGCAAGTGCTCATTCTTTCGAGAAATGGCCGAAATCCCTCATACGTCACGAAGAAGTTGTGAGTTAAATCCTAAACGGACGCTACATTTCCAAAAACGACTTACGGGCCCAAAACGGACACCGGGTGCAAAAGTTACGCCCAATTCATTATACGCTGACAATCCAAGCGTCCCAAATATGCAAGTGCTCACACTTTTGAAAAATGACCGAAATCCCTGATACGTCACGAGGAAGTGGTGAGTTCAATCCAAAACGGTCGCTACATTTCCAAAAAGTACTTACGGTCCCAAAACGGACACCGTGGCAAAAGTTACGCTCAATTCTTCATACGCCGACAATCCAAGCGTTCCAAATATGCAAGTGCTCATTCTTTCAAAAAATGGCCAAAATCCCTCATATGTCACGACGAAGTTGTGAGTTCAACCCAAAACTGTCGCTACATTTCCAAAACGTACTTATGGTCCCAAAACGGACACCGGGTGCAAAAGTTGCGCTCAATTCTTCGTACGTCGACAATCCAAGCGTTCCAAATATGCAAGTGCTCATTCATTCGAAAAACGGGCGAAATCCCTCGTACGTCACGACGGGGTTGTGAGTTCAATCCAAAACGGTCGCTACATTTCCAAAAAGGAATTACGGACCCAAAACAGACACCGTGTGCAAAAGTTAAGCTCAATTCTTCGTACGTCGGCAATCCAAGCGTTCCAAATATGCAAGTGCTCACTCTTTCGAAAAACGGCTGAAATCCCTCATACGTCACGACGAAGTTGGGAGTTCAATCCAAAACGGTCGCTACATTTCCAAAAAGTACTTATGTTCCCAAAAAGGACACCGGGTGCAAAATTGCGCTCAATTCTTCGTACGTCGACAATCCAAGCGTTCCAAATATGCAAGTGCTCATTCTTTCGAAAAATGGCCGAAATCCCTCGTACGTCACGACGAAGTGGTGAGTTCAATCCAAAACGGTCGCTACATTTCCAAAAAGTACTTATGGTCCCAAAACGGACACCGTGTGCAAAAGTTACGCTCAATTCTTCGTACGCAGGCAATCCAAGCGTTCCAAATATGCAAGTGCTCACTCTTTCGAAAAATGGCCGAAATCCCTCATACGTCACGATGAAGTTGTGAGTTCAATCCAAAACGGTCGCTACATTTCCAAAAAGTACTTATGGTCCCCAAAAGGACACCGGGTGCAAAAGTTACACTCAATTCTTCGTACGTCGACAATCCGAGCGTTCCAAATATGCAAGTGCTCATTCTTTCGAAAAATGGCCGAAATCCCTCGTACGTCACGACGAAGTTTGAGTTCAATCCAAATCGGTCGCTACATTTCCAAAAAGTACTTATGATCCCAAAACGGACACCGTGTGCAAAAGTTACGCTCAATTCTTCATACGCCGGCAATCCAAGCGTTCCAAATAAGCAAGTGCTCACTGTTTCGAAAAATGGCCAAAATCCCTCATACGTCACGACGAAGTTGTGAGTTCAATCCAAAACGGTCGCTATATTTCCAAAAAGTACTTATGATCCCAAAACGGACACCGGGTGCAAAAGTTGCGCTCAATTCTTCGTACGTAGACAATCCAAGCGTTCCAAATATGCAAGGGCTCAGTCTTTCAAAAAATGGCCAAAATCCCTCTACGTCACGACAAAGTTGTGAGTTCAATCCAAAACGGTCGCTACATTTCCAAAAGGTACTTATGGTCCTAAAACGGACACCGTGTGCAAAAATTACGCTCAATTCTTCGTCCGCCGACAATCTAAGCGTTCCAAATATGTAAGTGCCCATTCTTTCGAAAAATGGCCGAAATCCCTCATACGTCACGAAGAAGTTGTGAGTTAAATCCTAAACGGTCGCTACATTTCCAAAAAGGACTTACGCGCCCAAAATGGACAACAGGTGCAAAAGTTACGCTCAATTCTTTGTACGCCGACAATCCAAGCGTTCCAAACATGCAAGTGGTCACAATTTCGAAAAATGACCGAAATCCTTGATACGTCACGAGAAAGTAGTGAGTTTAATCCAAAACGGTCGCTGCATCTCCAAAAAGTACTTATGGTCCCAAAACAGACACCGTGTGCAAAAGTTACGCTCAATTCTTCGTACGCCGGTAATCCAAGCGTTCCAAATATGCAAGGGCTCATTCTTTCGAAAAATGGCCGAAATCCCTCATACGTCACGAAGAAGTTTTGAGATCAATCCAAATCGGTCGCTACATTTCCAAAAAGTACTTATGGTCCCAAAACGGACACCGTGTGCAAAAGTTACGCTCAATTCTTCATACGTCGGCAATCCAAGCGTTCCAAATATGCAAGTGCTCACTCTTTCGAAAAATGGCCAAAATCCCTCATACGTCACGACGAAGTGGTGAGTTCAATCCAAAACGGTCGCTACATTTCCAAAAAGTACTTATGGTCCCAAAACGGACACCGAGTGCAAAGGTTACGCTCAATTCTTCGTACGTCGACAATCCAAGCGTTCCAAATATGCAAGCGCTCAGTCTTTCAAAAAATGGCCAAATCCCTCTACGTCACGACAAGGTTGTGAGTTCAATCCAAAACGGTCGCTACATTTCCAAAAAGGACTTGCGGGCCCAAAACGGACACCGGGTGCAAAGGTTGCGCTCAATTCTTCGTACGTCGACATACCGAGCGTTCCAAATATGAAAGTGCTCATTCTTTTGAAAAATGGCCGAAATCCCTCGTACGTCACGACGAAGTTGTGAGTTCA
>NW_019252245.1:0-1250 GCF_002742605.1 Olea europaea var. sylvestris | reverse complement strand
CCGCCCCATGAAACCAAAAGAAATAAAAAAAAAAAATTTAGGGTTTTCAGAAATCGGGGGGAGGCGGGGGCTACTCTGCAATTACTGTAATTACGGGGGCCTTCCTGCAATTTTATAAAGAGGGTCAGTTTGCAAATTTTGTAAAGGACCTGTTTCTGTAATTTGAGAAATTGAGAGGACCGGTTCTGAAATTTTCGAAATTCTAAGGTTTTGATTGTAAATTTTAACTTGGGTCAAATTTCAATTTCCAAATGGTTTAAATTTGAATTTTGAATTGATTTTAAAATTGCACTTTAAATGGGTTTGAGCCATAATTTTAATTTTAACCCAAATTTAAAATTCTATTTAAAGTTGACGACTTTTTATATTTTTGTTAAAATTAGATTTTAACGTAAATATTAAATTTGACCCTAAATTGAATTTTGTTTTATTTAGGAGTTTTATCCTAAATTAAAATTTTTAATTCAATTAAAGTTAGAATTGGATTCTAATTTAATGTTTAATTAAAATTTGATTTTAATTAAATTATTCACCCAAAGATATTTAAGATATTAGAATTCGATTCTAATTTGACGTTTAATTAAAATTTGATTTTAATTAAATTAGCTCGCCCTAAGTTTCTTCTTGAAATTAGAGTTGGACTCTAATTTGGTTTTTAATTAAAATTTTGATTTTAATTAAATTAATTCGCCCTTAATTCTTGGAATTAGAGTTTGACTCTAATTTGCTATTTAATTAAAATTAGATTTTAATTAAATCAATTTACCCTATAATTTATTCCAATTAGAATTAGAATCTAATTTGGTGTTTGATTAAAATTTGATTTTAATTAAACTGGTTGACCCTAAAAATCTTAGATTTAGAGTTTGACTCTAATTCTACTATTTAATTAAAATTTGATTTTAATTAAATTCAATCGCCTTGAGTTATGAAATTAGAGTTGGACTTTAATTTGATATTTAATTGAAATGTGATTTTAATTAAATAGTTCTGCCATATAATTGAGAAATTAGAGTTTTACTTTAATTTGATATTTAATTAAGATTTGATTTTAATTAAATGATCTCGCCATATAATTGTTGAATTAGAGTTGGACTTTAATTTATTATTTAATTAAAATTTGATTTTAATTAAATATTCCTGGTAATTAAATAATCGATTAATATCATTAATTAATTATTTAATTAATCCGATCCATTTGTCTAAAAGAGTTTAGACGACTTAATTGCTAGAAACTTGAAACTTATTTG
>NW_019252244.1:0-1250 GCF_002742605.1 Olea europaea var. sylvestris | reverse complement strand
TGTTTAAATTCCATTGTACATGTTAAGTAAATTCCCAACAATATTTGTGTGAATTAAACTTGAATGAAATTTATTACTTTATGTGAAAAATAAATTACTATAGAAATATTATCAATTCATAATCAATTTTTTGTAAGAATATTTTTGATATTGCTCTTGAAGATGCAAATCTTATATACAAATATCCTTCCTAGAGAGAGATGAAGCCTACAAGTACAAACACTACAATTCCAAGGTCATTTTTGGAATTGGAGTTCTCCAATGCCTTACCTTTTTGGTGGATTAGCCCTAATGGTGTTACTTATGTCCATAGCATTAATCATGCTGGCCTATTCGTTTTGAAAACCGGCATAGAACTATGATGAAGAAAAGCCGAATCAGAAGCTGGAAAGCATCGAGACTAACATCAGGCCAAAGTTTGTGGCAATATTGGCTGGAGAAGAAAATTCCACACATCTCACAATTTCCATCCCTAGCACTTTGCCAACCTCTGTTCAAAAAATCTGATATCAAGAATTCGAAACCAGCCAGGAAAAAAATTAGTTATAAGTTTTAAAGTTGGATTAGTCTTTTTATTATTTGTTAGATGACTATATAAAACTTATTTCACCTACAGTTTTACGTGTTTGTTTAGTTTCAGGAAATGTAAAATCAATGAGGCAAATTAGATGTGTTTCATCAAGAAATTTTGGTCAGATGAAAATTAAACTTCTTCGTGCTCTCACAAGTTATTATTCTGATTTTCCCTCCAATTGGTCGATTTTATTTTTTTATGACTTCAATTCTTATCCGGAAGTACCTCTTTAATCTCATTCACAATGAATATATTTTAAGAAATGATGTCTTCTCCAAATCTATTGTTATAAATTATAACTGTGAGCATTTTGGGTATACTTCACCTCCTTCAGGAGAAATTGTAAAAGTAGAAAAAGTATTGAATTTACAGGTAAAATATTTTATTGCGCGAATATGTAAAAATGAGTATGAGGAATAAAGTAAATTAAATTAAAGACCACCAAAAAGGGTCTAAATAATTTTTAAGATAAAAATAATATTACCCTTTACTCTTTTCTTCCAAATAAATTTATTATGAATGAGTTACCCACTACATATTCTCAAGACAATCAATTTTGCTAACACAAATGTTAAAAAAAGAAAAAAGAAAATATATGTCAAAGGAGGTGGTGTTAGGGTTGGGACGAGAGTGGCTATGAGTACAATAAACGTGGACTCATTGCTACTCGGTTACT
>NW_019252243.1:0-1250 GCF_002742605.1 Olea europaea var. sylvestris | reverse complement strand
GGTGGTAACGTTGTATTACATGAAATTGATGGAAATGTTGTAAAGTTGAAGCTACAAGGAGCATGTGGCTCCTGCCCAAGTTCTGTAACCACGATGAAATTGGGGATTGAGCGGCGTCTGATGGAAAAGATCCCTGAAGTTGTAGCTGTTGAGTCAATACCAGATGAAGAAACTGGCCTTGAGCTGAATGAAGAAAACATTGAGAAGGTAGGTATTTCTATTCATTGTGTTCTGTGTAATCTATTGTAATGTTCAATTCACTATGCATTATATTTCTTCTTCTGGAATATGTATAGCTATACAAATTTATATGATATGGTCATCTATCTATAGCTACTCGCCTATTATCAAACCAGTCACCAAAGTTTGGAAGTTTGTGGTCTTGGAAAATCTGTTTGGAAAGTGATATAATATTATACATGAAGGAAGAGTTGTGCTACTACATCCTGAGAAGAAATCTCAAAGGGTGATTGGGTCCAATTTTGTAGCAATATTTTCCACAGAATGTGGAGGACGAATATGCAAATGAGTTGCAAGAAACAGAGGAGAGAAATAGAGACAACAGTAAGTGGACAGCAAAACTAGTGGAGGTTTCTTTGGTCAAATGAAATAAATCTAGTGACTAACGTGCTTATATCTTGTGCTGGTTGCTGGTGCTAGAAACATAGGAAAGAACTACTGCATTTTGGTTTAAAACATGGTAAAACTTGTCTTGGATTGGATCAATATGATGAACGTCCTATCAAAATTAATTGCATACCAATCCTTGAGGAGAACTAACACTGTTTGCCTACAAATAGTGAAAAGAGAATGGGTTTATGTGCTGGTATAGATGACTGATTAATACTTTTTGTGCAGGGTGATAGTTGCTATTTTGGGGCTCATTAAAGAATTATACCTCCTGTACTTCTTTAACTCGTTTCTTGTTAACTGAATATTGCTTACCATAAAAGAGCAAGTGATTTAAAAATGTGCTGGCTTGCAACAAAATACTTATGTCATAGTTAGATAAATAAGCACCCTCTGTACTTGTATTCTCTGTGATATATGTAATTTGTCAAATAGCGACGTCACAATGAAATTCTAATGTGATTTATACATATTAAGTATAGTTTTATAGTAGAGAACATGAAGTTGAAACATCCTTAAGTGCAAACTTGTCATCACTACTACCATTCCTGTATAATTTTGCTTTGCTTTAAGTTATACTGCTCTGACCACTTTTACATTCCCGTCTTGATTTTTTTTTT
>NW_019252242.1:0-1250 GCF_002742605.1 Olea europaea var. sylvestris | reverse complement strand
TTTTGGCGAAATGCTAGACTAATTCGATTGGAATCGAGCCAATAAAAAGCAGTTTTTCAGTTCAAGATAACTTCGGATTTGATTGTTTACGGAAATTACTAGTGTAATTCGATTAGAATCGAGCCAATGAAAAGTGACTTTCGATTTCATGATAACTTTAGGTTTGATCATTTTCGGCGAATTGCCAGTCTAATTTAATTGGAATCGAGCCAATGAAAAGTTGTTTTTGATTTCATGAAAATTTCAGGTTTGTTCGTTTTCGGCTAATTGCTAGTCTAATTCGATTGGAATTGAGCCAATGAAAAGTGGTTTTTGATTTCATGATAACTTTGGGTTTGTTCGTTTTTAGCGAATTGCTATTCTAATTCGATTGGAATCGAGCCAATGAAGAGTGATTTTAACTTCATGATAAGTTCAGGTTTGTTCATTTTTGGCGAATTGCAAGTCTAATTCGATTGGAATGGAGCCAATGAAAAGTGGTTTTTGATTTCAAGACAACTTCGGGTTTGATCGTTTTTGGCTAATTGCTAGTCTAATTTGATTGGAATCGAGCCAATGAAAAGTGGTTTTTGATTTCATGATAACTACGGGTTTGTTCGTTTTTGGGGAATTGCTAGTCTAATTTGATTGGAATAAGCCAATGAAAAGTGGTTTTTGATTTCATGATAACATCGGGTTTGATCATTTTGGACGAATTGCTAGTCAAATTCGATTTGAATCGAGCCAATGAAAAGTGGCTTTAGATTTCATGATAACTTCGGGTTTGATCGTTCTCAAAAAATTGCTAGTCGAATTCAATTGGAATCAAGCTAATGAAAAGTGGTTTTCGATCACATGATAACTTTGGGTTTGATCGTTTTTGGCGAATTGCTAGTCTAATTCGATTGGAATCGAGCCAATGAAAAGTATTTTTGGATTTTATCATAACTTCGGGTTTGTTTGTTTTTGGCAAAACGGTAGTCTAATTCGATTGGAATCGAGCCAACGAAAAGTGGTTTTTGATTTCATGATAACTTCGGGTTTGTTCGTTTTCGACGAATTGTTAATCGAATTCAATTGGAATCGAGCCAATGAAAAGAGGTTTTGATTTCATGATAACATTGGGTTTGTTCGTTTTTGGTGAATTACTAGTCTAATTCGATTAGAATCAGGCCAGTGAAAAGTGGCTTTTGATTTCATGATAACATCGGGTTTGTTCATCTTTGGCAATTTGCTAGTCTAAATCGATTGGAATCGAGCCAATGAAAAGT
>NW_019252241.1:0-1250 GCF_002742605.1 Olea europaea var. sylvestris | reverse complement strand
GCCGATGGCAATTAAATCATTTTTCGCTACTGTGTCGGAATGGTCTCAAATTTGATAGGTTGATCGGGTACAAAAATCGCGCAAGGTGTAATTTCGTCATTTTTCGCAACTGTGTCGAAATTGTCTAAAATTTGACCGGTTGATCGGAAACAAAAATCGCGCCGGGTGCAATTTCGTCATTTTTCTCGACAACGTCCGAATTGGCTGAAATTTGGCAGTTTGATCGGAAATAAAAATCGCGCCGACGGCAATTTCATCATTTTTCTCGACTGTGTCGGAATGGGCTCAAATTTGACAGGTTGATCGGAAACAAAAATCGCGCCTGGTGTAATTTCGTCATTTTTCGCGACTGTGTCGGAATTGGCTAAAATTTGAATGGTTGATCGGAAACAAAAATCGTGCCGCGGGCAATTTAGTCATTTTTCTCAACTGTGTCGGATTTGGTAGAAATTTGGCAGTTTGATCGGAAACAAAAATCGCGCCGGGGGCAATTTCGTCATTTTTCTCGACTGTGTCGAAATTCGCTGAAATTTGCCAGTTTGATCGGAAATAAAAATCGCGCCGGGGGCAATTTTGTCATTTTTCTCGATTGTGTCGGAATGGGCTCAAATTTGATAGGTTGATCGGAAACAAAAATCGCGCCGGGGGCAATTTTGTCATTTTTCTCGACTGTGTCGGAACTGGCTGAAATTTGGCAGTTTGATCAGAAATAAAAATCACGCCGATGGCAATTTCGTCATTTTTCTCGACTGCGTCGGAATTGGCTGAAATTTGGCAGTTTGATCGGAAATAAAAATCGTTCTGGCGGCAATTTCGTCATTTTTCTCGAATGTGTCGGAATGGGCTCAAATTTGACAGGTTTGTCGAGAACAAAAACTGCGCCGGGTGTAATTTCGTCATTTTTGACAACTGTGTCGGAATTGGCTAAAATTTGACAGGTTGATCGGAAACAAAAATCGCGCCGGGGGCAATTTCGTCAGTTTTCTCGACTATGTCGGAATGGGCTCAAATTTAACAGGGCGATCGGAAACAAAAATCGCGCCGGGGAAATTTCGTCATTTTTCGTAACTGTAACGAAATTGGCTAAAATTTGACAGGTTGATAGGAAACAAAAATCGCGCCGGGGGCAATTTCGTCATTTTTCTCAACTGTGTCGGAATGGGCTCAAATTCGATAGGTTGATCGGAAACAAAAATCGCGCCGGGTGTAATTTCGTCATTTTCCGCGACAGTGTCAGAATTGGCTAAAAT
>NW_019252240.1:0-1250 GCF_002742605.1 Olea europaea var. sylvestris | reverse complement strand
AAAAAATAATAGTACACGTAAATCAAAAAAATTTCCTTCTTTTTCAGTCTCTTATTTTTCAAAAAAGTACTTTTCTACTCATTTTCATTTCAAAAAATGGGGGCCAAACGGGGACTTAATATCACTCATCGTTTTTAAAAGTTAACGGACTTTTCAAGCTTATCAAAATGTTATCTCATCGATCATTTAATCTACCAAGTTATCGAGATCGTTAGCTTTTAAAAGGTTCTCAACGGTGGAATGACATTGTGTCGGACAAGGTCATGGGATCCATTCTTGTCCCAGCCTAGCCTAGAATTTCAGGTGGCGAGAGGGAGCAAGGATCAAAATATTCGTACTTATTGCCTTGTATAATTATTTTATTCAACTTGAATATTATTCTTTGTTTTTAAATAAGATTTAAACTGAAAAAATAGTCATAAATAAAATTAAAAAAATCGGGTACAATTGTGGTATTGGTGAATTTTGCAATTCTCAATACATAAGCCTTTGTTTGAGTCATTTTTTCAAAACTTATTTTCAACGACACATTTTCTAATAAAATAATTTTATATGTAAATAAAAATTTTTCTTACTTTTAAACTACGCATTCTCTAAAAATTACTATTCAAAAATACATATGTTTTCCCAAAATTGGAAGGGCATAATACCATTTTGATAAGTCCAATGACAATATGCCACCCACCCAGAAACAACTTTTTAAGTGATTAAATTTCAATTAATCATTCATCTCATGAAATCTACATCATTATTCTTTATTTTTTAAATACGATTTAAACAAAAAAATAAAAATAAAAATTCACCACACAAATAAAAAGTAGAGAACAATATGCACATATATTTTTCGTAAGATCAATACAAATAAAAAACAAATTATAATTATTATACAAAAATTAAAGATTAATAATGACATGAACAAATTATGCTCTAGAGCAAGCAAACTGCAGCAAATTTGATATCTATATATATAATCATGTGGCCCTGGTAACGGACTTGAACGTGACGGAGGAGCCAAGAAGGAGCTTCCCAACCTCCACCGTAAATGCGTCATACCGGAGAAAAAAATCCGCCAGCATCAATCGTGACATTAACACCACCATATCCTTTGCAGAGCATTGCTTGTTATTAGCCGTTGGATCATCAATTTCCCTCCCGTTTGACCAATAAACATATTTGGTCAATTTTTCTCCATCTCCCACAAATCTGTCAGGGACAAATTCTTCGAAATTCTCGAAAATTTGAGGATCTTT
>NW_019252239.1:0-1250 GCF_002742605.1 Olea europaea var. sylvestris | reverse complement strand
AGTTACACCCAGTTTGCATATATAAACTCATGTTTCGTTTTGGGAAAAACACATATCAGAGGAAACAGAAAATCATCTGAAACATAATCTTATTTCTCGTATTCTGAAATTATTTTTTTGGTTTTTTCATATATTATGGAGTACACTTAAGGGTTCTGAAAATCATTCGTGATTGCTGTACAAGTGATCTACGATCATTGTATTCTAGGAGTGATTGTCCACAGAAGTCGCAGTAGTTATGGACGAACAATTTCACTTTAGGACATCGTGCTGTCACGAGACTCGATCGAACGATAAGTTTTATATTTCTGCATTTTACAGTTCTGCACGTTACTGCAACTGATTATTTTCCAACAACAACTATTATCTATCATTATATCTTTACCGATGTTTTCCTAAATTCTCACAAAATATATTGGTTGGGGGAGATCAATGTGCATAATTGCGGAAAAATAAAAATAAAAATGGGGGCATATGATAATGTTGGCGTCTGAGATAGTATGTACATAATTATAATGGGAGGTTTGTGAGGGAGCACTACATGTATACTTGTCCCACGAGAGAATGGTGTCATTATTTGTGCAATGAGAGGAATGCATGTTGAGCGAAGTTCACATCTCGCTACAAGGGTGTAAGAAGATTCGAATAGGGAGAATGTCATATATCAAGAAGTATTCTCTTCTCATTCTGCATGTCAAGGTCATCAGTAGTTAGATGTGTGATCTAAGGGCATTGATGACGTGATCATATCATTTATTGTCTAGCAGCCTATCCATAAAGTGTACGAGAGTGCCAATTATTCGGGTTTGTCAATCAAAAAATGAAGACAAGACTGCCTTGAAAAATAGAACCCTGGGAGCCAAACACGTGATCCTTGAAAGTTGATTATGTTGGTTCTCTTTAAAAAATAAAAAAATACGTATCGCAAATTACCTGGCTTCTATTTGAGCTCTATTTTTGAACAAAAATTGAGTTTTTTAAGCTCATGTTTGGTAAAGATTATAATCAAGATTTTGATATAAGTCGAGCAGACAATTAATTTTAATCACATAGTTCGTATGATTCATAACTTTCAATTATACATTTCATTAACTTTGATTATAATATGCTAAAAATCATATTTTAATCCCTACCAAACATGGGCTTATAATATTTTTGGCGAATGTGTGGTTAAAAGTAGGTAGTTTTTTTTATTTATATATAAAATTATTTATTTGGGAGAATGTATGACTCTTATGAGTTTAAGCGCA
>NW_019252238.1:0-1250 GCF_002742605.1 Olea europaea var. sylvestris | reverse complement strand
TGGATTTTGTTCATTGGATTATTTCCAATCAAATTTGACTAAAATTTCACTTCTGTTTAGTTCATTGGCGTGTTTCCATTTAAATTTGACTAAAATTTCTTCTGAATTTTGTTCATTGTCCCACTTCAAATCAAATATGACTACAACTTAATCTAAGTTTTGTTAAATGGCACGTTTTGAATCAAATTTGAATAAAATGTTCATTGGTGCGCTTCTAATGAAATTTGAGCAAAATTTCACTTGAGTTATATTCATTGGTGCGTTTTCAATCAAATTTGACTAAATTTTCACTTAGATTTTGTTCATTTGTGTGTTTCCACAATCAAATTTGACTAAAATTTCGCTTGAGTTTGGTTTATAGGCGCACTTTCAATCAAATTTGACTAAAATTCGTCAGGATTTTGGTCATTGTCGCGGTTCAAATCAAATATGACTACAATCTCATCAGAGTTTTGTTAAATGGCACGTTTTCAATCAATTTTGATTAAAATTTTACTTGAGTTTGGTTTATTGGCGCGTTTTCAATCAAATTTGACTAAAATTTCACCTGGGATTCGTTCATTGGCTTGTTTTCAATCAAATTTGACAAAAATTTTGCTTGAATTTTGTTCATTATTGCGCTTCAAATCAAATAGACCATAATTTCATCTGAGCTTGACTAAAATTTCGTCTGAATTTTGTTAATTGTCGCGCTTCAAATCAAATATGACCATAATTTCATCTCAGTTTTGTTAAATGGTGCATTTTCAATCAAATTTGACTAAAATTTCATCTGGATTTTGATCATTGGGGCTCTTCCAATCAAATTTGACTAAAATTTCACTTCGGTTTAGCTAAATGGCGTGTTTCCAGTCAAATTTGACTAAAATTTCATCTGAATTTTGTTGTTTGGCGCATTTCCAATCAAATTTGACTAAACTTTCACCTGAGTATGGTTCATTGACGCATTTCCAATCAAAATTGACTAACATTTCTTCTGGATTTTGTTCATTGGGGCGTTTCAAATCAAATATGACTACAATTTCATCTGAGTTTTGTTAAATGGCACATTTTCAATTAAATTTGAGTAAAATTTCACCTGGGTTTTGTTCATTTGCCTATTTCCAATCAAATTTTACTAAAAGTTCACTTGAGTTTGGTTCATTAATGTGTTTCCAGTAGAATTTGACTAACATTTCGTCTGAATTTTGTTTATTGTCGAGCTTCAAATCAAATATAACTACAATTTCATCTGAATTTTGTTAAATGGC
>NW_019252237.1:0-1250 GCF_002742605.1 Olea europaea var. sylvestris | reverse complement strand
CCGCCGGCGCGATTTTTATTTCCGATCAAACTGCCAAATTTCAGCCAATTCCGACACAGTCGAGAAAAATAACGAAATTGCCCTCGGCGCGATTTTTTTTCCCGATCAACAAGTCAATTTTAGTCAATTATGACACAGTCGCGAAAAATGATGAAATTACACCCGGCGCGATTTTTGTTCCCGATAAACCTTTCAAATTTGGGCCCATTCCGACACAGTCGAGAAAAATGACGAAATTGCCCCCGGCGCGATTTTTATTTCAGATCAAACTGTCAAATTTCAGCCAATTCCGACACAGTCGAGAAAAATGACGAAATTACCCTCGGCGCGATTTTTAATTCAGATCAAACTGGCAAATTTCAGCCAATTCCGACACAGTCGAGAAAAATAACGAAATTGCCCCCGGCGCGATTTTTTTTTCCGATCAACAAGTTAATTTTAGTCAATTATGACACAGTCGCGAAAAATGATGAAATTACACCCGGCGCGATTTTTGTTACCGATAAACCTTTCAAATTTGGGCCCATTCCGACACAGTCGAGAAAAATGACGAAATTGCCCCCGGCGCGATTTTTATTTCAGATCAAACTGTCAAATTTCAGCCAATTCCGACACAGTCGAGAAAAATGACGAAATTTCCCTCGGCGCGATTTTTATTTCACATCAAACTGCCAAATTTCAGCCAACTCCAACACAGTCGAGAAAAATGACGAAATTGCCCCCGGCTCGATTTTTGTTTCCTATCAAGAAGTCAAATTTCAGCCAATTCCGACACTGTCGCGAAAAATGACGTAATTACACCCGGCGCGATTTTTGTTCCCGATAAACCTGTCAAATATCAACCAATTTCGACACAGTCGAGAAAAATGACGAAATTGCCCCCGGCGCGGTTCTTGTTTCCGATAAACAAGTCAAATTTTGGTCAATTCCGATACAGGCGCAAAAAATGACGAAATTACACCCAGCGCGATTTTTGTCCCGATAAACTTGTCAAATTCGAGCCCATTCCTACACAGTCGAGAAAAATTACGAAATTGCCGCCGCGCGTGATTTTTATTTCAGATCAAACTGCCAAATTTCAGCCAATTCCGACACAGTCGAGAAAAATTACGAAATTGCCCCCGGCGCGATTTTTGTTTCCGATCAACTAGTCAAATTTTAGCCAATCCCGACCCAGTCGCGAAAAATGACGAAATTGCCCCGGCGTGATTTTTGTTTCCGATCAACCTGTCAAATT
Organism: Olea europaea var. sylvestris; assembly: GCF_002742605.1. NCBI lineage: Eukaryota > Viridiplantae > Streptophyta > Magnoliopsida > Lamiales > Oleaceae > Olea > Olea europaea. The sequence continues at coordinate 13 of NW_019252237.1, read as the reverse complement.
TGAGCCCATTCCG
>NW_019252236.1:0-1250 GCF_002742605.1 Olea europaea var. sylvestris | reverse complement strand
ACATGGATAACTATCTGAGTGTCAGTGGCTAATCTCTAACGTTCGGTAGTGGAATTGGTCCTTTGACTTGAGGTCGTCATGATCCTTATATGAGGACGGTCATACTTTGGCGGTGTTGGATGTTGCTCTGAAAGGGGCCGCTAATACGACATCGTTCGAGTACGTCAAAAATCGTATGAAGGTTGTGATTGATCAATAAAGGATTCGTCACTCTTAGATAATAGGAGATTATGATCTGCGTTTCATTCAATTAAGTCGATGATGAAATCCTTGGCCAAGGTGTACTCATAAGTCGAAAAGGAGTTTTCGATTTATATTGACTTAATAGTGGAGTGAAAGATATGATCAATGATCGAGATTGACACAATTTCATATCTCGTAATTGATCGGATCGTATTGATGAAAGAATAATAATAGTTCCACGGTAAACAAACGAATTTGGTTTTGTCATACCACGTGACATTTCCCGTCACATGTATTGCCCTGACACATTGCTAGATGTCAATCAGGGACGGCGAATGTGAATTGACGATAAATTAAAAGGGTGTATTAATTTATCAATTTTGATTAGATCAAAATAATATTTCACGACGTTAGGCATCGTGGTCGGGAACCTAATGGGTCGCACACAAAAGAGAATTGGAAGACTGCAAATTGTCAATTGATTAATTTAACAATCGTTGGATAAATTAATTAATTGAATTTGTTATTTATAATCCCGAATTAATTCACGGACCGGGTTTGATTAATTGGATTAATTAAATATTGGACCGGACCGCGCCGGGTCCGTTTGGGTTTATATATATACACAGCTAGGGTTTGAGGTCCAAAATGTATTCATTATTCTTGCTGGCACAAGAAAGAAACCCTAGCAGTTGCAGTTTACTCTCTGTGTGGATTTCATTGGAGGCTGGACAATTGGACAACTGTGGGAGGCAGATTCAAGCTGCTGGAAAGGAACAACGCGAAACAAGAAAAGGTATATTTCTTATCACAGTTTTTATCTAAATACAAAGTTGAATCCTGAATGGGAATTGAAACTTCTTAAATTCCGCTGTGCATGTTTAAGTAAATTCCCAACAGTTGGGACGCTACCCCGACATCGGGCCACTTCCTGTTCTGTTTGTGTGCAAACTTTTGGTCTCCTAATCCAATTTTAACGAGTTTTTTTGTATTTTACTTCTTCTACACACCAAGACTAGGGTTTAGATGTTCCACACACACACATATTTAGACTAGGGTTTAGATGT
>NW_019252235.1:45765-47082 GCF_002742605.1 Olea europaea var. sylvestris | reverse complement strand
CAAGTGTCAAACAACGTGTCAAAAATAAGTGTACAAATAGCAAAGTTCAATCGGTAAGAAATTTGCTGCATGTACACTTGTGACGCCCCGAACTTAAGCTTCGAGTATCACGTACTAAACATAATAACTTCTGCCTTTGGTACATGTAAATACTCTTAAATAAGTATTTCATGTTAGAAACTTATTTTTCAATTTGATAAAACAATTCTTATAAAATTTGATAGCCGACAAAAGTGCATGTCAACAATAAATTATACTTTACATATACAACCTCGGCATTATCAAGATTAGTTGAGGCAGCAAGTTTGACAATTTTTATAAAATTCATCCCAACTCCATTTTCTATGAAATTTGCTGCATTAGAAAGATAATTTCAAGTAGTTTTCTAGGTTAAAATATGAAAATTTTCCAAGATCATATGATATGGACGTTTTACTGAAAACAGTGAAGTATTACACAGGAAATCCAGATTGACCCCTTGACGTTAAAACCTTGATAACTCAGGTCATAGTTATCCAAATTGAGTGATTCCTTCGGCCATAATTAGAAAACTCAAAGAGGAAAACATAAATACTTTTAGAGTTTCAAATGGACGTTTATAGAGTTATAAACATCATTTTGAAAATGACTCCAGAAACTGTCCCGTTTCTGCCTTTTGTCTCTTGCAAGGAAAATAAACTATAAAAGTGTCTCTTAACATAACATGAAGATATAATTACAAAATTTACTATTAGTACCATATTACATCATATCGTAAACATATTTTTACATAATACCTTAAGAAAAATAGATAGAAAAACAGTCATCGGACAAAACATACGAGATGAAACTTTCAATACAAAACATCGTTGTCCTTAATCCATCATCGATTTTGTCAACTGACTTCCATCAATTCCAACGATCATGGATCTGAAAATTTAGCATAACATAATATGAGTATAAGGAATACTCAGTAAGATATCATGCTTGGATTTTTATCATGATAATACTACACAAAAGGATGCAATCAAACACATACTTGCATATTCCGGCTTGCCGGTGCCCTTCGGACTTGTCCTAAGGCATTAATAGATATCTAACTTTGTGGACTTGTCCACCATAATCATATTATGGTTTTTCATGCATAGCTTAAGCATATATATTACCATGAAAATCATAACTCTTAAGCATGGAAAGTATCTTACCGTAAAACTTGAAGATCTTCAGTTGAGATGTAAATTAGAAGTGCTAGTCTTACTTCCTTCCCTTTCCTTTCCTATTTTCGGTTTTTGCTCTCTTTTTAAGTGTATAAGTGTTTTGTAAAATGAAGGAAATCTT
>NW_019252235.1:20863-44852 GCF_002742605.1 Olea europaea var. sylvestris | reverse complement strand
TTTTGATTCATCAAGTTGGTACACTTTGCGAAAGCTTGATTAAGCACTATCAAAGAGATCGACATGATCTTCCAATGTCTTTTTGTGCTTCCAATCCCTAAAGCATGTCTTAGTGAATATGTCCACCCCCCACCCTTGTCATCCCTATCGGATTTGAACAATTAGCAATACAAACAAAAATCCTCAACCTTTTCTATACTTTACTCCAACCAATAAAATTTAGAGAACCAATTTTCTTGAAAAACACCTATTATCATTTTCCATCAGTCTTCTTGGAAAGTCATGTCCATGTTATTGACGAGGATCTTTCTCTAAATATGCCACCTAACACCATCTCTTTATAAGGATCACAACTCAATAGGGGGCATTTTCCTGGATTAGATACAAGATCATCCACATTGAATGGACCCCGAGGCTTCTTTGTGTTATTTAACAACTCGTGTGCTCGACTAGAAGTAGTAGTGGGGCTAATGCACCACTAGAACTAGAACTAGGTACAGACTTTCGTTTTTGGTTGAAAAATCATTCTATAATTTGCAAAATCCCCCAATTTATTTTGTTCAATTAGAATTGATTAAAAAATAGAGTACAAATAGTTGAATTGAGCCCAATATCTTCTCAATTAGTTTCTTTTTATTTACTTATCCTACATTTCCTAAACACAAATTCCCAAATCACAAATCAAAATTCATAAATGATAAATTGTAACTCGTAATTCATACAACATAAATTATTTATCATAAATCACAGCTTGACAATCACAATTCTCATTTCTCTGTCATTTTGCCAATTAATTTATAAAACATAAATCATAGATTCATAAGAAATTAAGAATCATAACTCATAAATAATAAATAAGAAAGTGAATTATATGATTTAATTATGCAAACTTTTGAAGTGTCAACACAAAAAAAAAATAAATAAATAAAAACAAAAACAAAAAAACAAAAAAAAAAAAAAAGAAAAGAAAAAGAAAAAGAGAGAAGCAGCTCACTAACTTGAAGGAGAAAGACGCGCACTGGTTGCTTACAGATCCGCATCCGAGAGTCAACCAACGGTGACTCGTCATTGTCACCACTCGTACGTTGACAGCAAGTCAGCAACTGCTTGACTCTAGAGCACTACATCCCTTCGGCCTTCGCAAATCATACATCAGCTGCTAGGAGAAGGTGGAGGAGGGTTTGCATTCGGAGAATTGCTTAATTTGCCTTCACTTGGTCTTGGACTTTTGTTACATGTATGATATATGGATTTATTGGATTGGGTCCAGTTTAAAAAAAGGGGCCCATAACCACAACCATGAGGCATCAGTCCAAAAAAGAAAAAAGAAATTATATGACCCAAAGTTTGCCTTCTTCACCATTTATTTGTGGTCTATCTCTGCAAGTGCAGCTGGACGGGTGCTCGACAGTCGGTGGATACTCAAAGTTTCAATGGAGTCCAGCCCACGTAGCTGTGTCTCCTCGTCAGTTACTAGCTCTGTCACTGATTATAAGTATTAGGTGATCAAAGAATAGGAGCAAAAGAATACATTCATTTCCTTCTCGTTCTACAATATTGCATCCCAGATTCTAATTCATTGCATCACAAACTATTAAAATCAGATGCTATGGTCAATTACTAATATTCGTTCTCTACTAAAATGATGTAAGTTTCAATTGAAACATTAAAAGTATTCTCATTCCTTTAACTATGAACATTTACCAAAATGGTCAGCAACCAGGATACAGAAATCTAAAACTCATAACCTATATCCGATTGAATTTGGCTTATAAATGAAATGAGCAGACTCTATGGGGGTGAAACTAGCACATACATCTCCTCAGAGAACAAAGAAATGTTAGAATTTAAAACTTAAATTCTTACGAACTTGAATACCTAAATCAATTTGCCAAGATCATCGATGTCAGATTACCAAGAGAAGAATTATTAAATGTGAAATATACCTTGATTCATTGGGAATAATTCTTTATTATTGGATTTTGATTCTGGATCTTGAATCTTGAAAATCAATTGCAATCTCTCCATGTTTGACTTCGTAATCTTTAATCTTGAATATTGCCTCTTTTGATTATTTAATTGTTGTTCTTGATTTTGGCTTCTTGCTCCATAATCTTTATTCTTCAATCCCTTCTTTCATTCTTGATTATTGATTCTTGAATGTGAGTTTTGCATCGTCTATTCTTGTGTTGATGGGATGCTACAAAAAATGAGAAATTACATATGAATTGAGGATAATAACCCTATCATGAAATAACCCTAATAGATCTGATCTCTACACATATTTAGGCCCATACTTTATTTAGATGTCCCAAAGCCCATAGTTTTAATTTTTTATTAGATCACTTTAAATGTGCTTATCTTTAAATCAGTCTTTATACATAAATTAATTACACAATTAGGCTCACATGACAAATTAAAACTTAACAATCTCATACTTGGGCTACATATGTTACCTTATGAATGCACATAACCTTATGAGCTCAAAACTTTTGCTATCATAACCAAAAACATCTCCGAACAATCGTTTACATCAATTATGTCAATATATGAGCAAATCAGTCTTCGTTACAAGTAATATAACTAAACTCATCAATGGTCAAATATATCAACACAACAAATGACATAGATCGAGTATAGATGTATAGCATGAAAATTACATGTAATGTGATCCAAACATGCCTATTTTCAACCGGTCCTATCTTATTCTTTAATGAGATTGAACTAAAATTTCAATCCTTTATTACTGAAAATAACCTTAATATCTATGAGCATAAAATGTGTCCGAATTAGACAGCAACCAAATGAAAACTTCCCACTAAACTATCATATCATCAAAAGATGCAACATCTATGTGCAGCATGCTCATGAAAGACTTTGGGTGGTAGTCCTTTCGTAAGTGGATCCACAATCATGTAGTACTAAATCGCTCTGGATGTACTTATCATGTAGTTTCTTTGTCCTTTCCTTGTAAAGTTTTGCATTCTCATAGGCATCCATCCGAAATTCATCCAACCGTAGCATCCTCTTATCTTTAGCTGCTGTCAGGTTCATGTTTAATTGCTTTACTGCCCAATAAGCTCGATGCTCCAATTCTACTGGAAGGTGACAAGCTTTTCAAAATACAAGGTGATATGGTGACATGCTTATTATTTTTCTGTAGGCAGTCTTGTATGCCCATAATGCATCGTCAAGTTTTTGTGACCAATCAGTTCTTGAGCTATTCACTATTTTCTCGAGAATTCTCTTTAGCTCCCTATTAGACACTTCCACCTGGCCACTTGTTTGGGGGTGATAGGGTGTAGCAACTCGATGTTTCACCTCATATTTTGCTAATACTGATTCCAAAAGATTGTTGCAGAAATGTTTACCGCCATCGCGGATGATGGTTCGAGGAGTACCAAAGCGCGAGAATATGTTCTTCAAAAAATTCACAACCACTCGAGCATCATTAGTTGGTGTTGCTACTGCTTCTACCCATTTCGATACATAGTCAACTGCCACCAACACGTACTAATTTTTATAAGAAGAAGGAAATTGTCCCATAAAATCGATCCCCCCAAACATCAAAGAGCTCTACTTCTAGAATCGAATTCAAAGGCATCTCATTCTTTTTGGAGATTGTCCCTGTACGTTGGCATTGATCACAATGTTTCACATATTCATGTGCATCCTTAAATAGTGACGACCAATAAAACCCTGATTGTAAAACCTTCGCTGCTGTCTTAGAATACCCAAAATGCCTAGCATAAGCAGAAGAGTGGCAATGCTCCAGAATTTTAGAGGCCTCTTCATTTGGTACACACCGTCGGATGATTTGATCAGCATCCCTCCTATATAAGATGAGATCTTCCCAATTATAATACTTCAGCTCTGAAAAGAACTTCTTCCTTTTGTGGTGTGTAAACTCAGGAGGAAACACATTACACGCTAAGTAGTTTACTATGTCTGCATACCATGGCCCACTGTTAACATCAAATATACGTTCATCTGGGAAAGAATCCTTTATATCGGCATCGTCTTTCTGTTCTGCTTGTTCAAGTCTGGAAAGATGGTCTGTTACTACATTTTCACATCCCTTTTGTCTCGGATCTCCAAATCAAACTCTTGAAGGAGGAGTATCCACCGAATCAACCTGGGCTTTACATCCTTCTTAGACATTAAATATTTCAGGGTCGCATGATCTGTGTAGACTATTCCTTCTGTCCCATGAGATATGATCTGAATTTATTGAAGGCAAACACAATGGCCAATAGCTCCTTTTCTGTGGTTGCATAATTCAGCTGTCTCTGTCAAAGTCTTGCTTGCGTAGTAGATAACATGGAGAATTTTACTCTTTCTTTGACCCAATACTGTCCCCACTACATAATCACTAGCGTCGCACATCAGTTCGAATGGCAAGTCCCAAACAGGTGTAGCTATAACTAGTACAAAAATTAACTTTTCTTTCCAAGTGTTGAAGGCTGTCAAACACTCGTCAGAAAAGTTGAACGGTGTGCCCTTTTTAAACAAGTTATAGAGTGGCTTTGTGGTTTTAGAGAAGTCCTTAATAAACCTACTGTAGAACCCTGCATGGCCGAAGAAGCTACGTATTCCCTTAACTAAAGTTGGTGGAGGAAGCTTTTCTATCACCTAAATCTTTACTTTATCCACTTTGATACCATTAGCTGAAATCCTGTGTCTAAGTACTATTCCTTCCTGTACCATAAAGTGGCACTTCTCCCAGTTTAGCACCAAATTTGTTTTTTCACAACGATGTAAGACCATTCCCAAATTTGAGAGGCAATTTTCAAATGATGAACCAAACACTGAAAAGTCGTCCATGAAGACTTCAATAATTTTCTCCACCATATCTGAAAAAATTGCTATCATGCATCGCTGAAATGTAGCAGGGGCATTACACAATTCGAATGGCATTCTTCTGTATGAAAAATTACCATAAGGGCATGTAAATGTAGTCTTCTCTTGATCTTCTAGAGCTACTGCAATCTGATTGTAACTCGAGTACCCATCCAAAAAATAGTAGTGTGAATGTCCAGCTAGTCTCTCCAACATCTGATCGATAAAGGGCAAAGGAAAGTGATCTCTTCTAACTGCATTGTTTAGTTTTCTGTAGTCTATGCATACTCTCCATCCCGTTACTGGTCTTGTTGGTATCAACTCACAGTTCTCATTCTTTACCACTGTAATACCTCCTTCTTTGGAACAAAATGGATTGGACTAACCGACTTGATATCAAATCGGATAGATGATGCCTGCATCAAGGAGTTTCAATATCTCTATTCGCATAACGTCCTTCATGGTGGGGTTCAATCTGCGTTGATTTTCCATTGTTGGCTTATACTCTTCTTCCATCAAGATTTTGTGCATGCATATCGATGGACCGATTCCTCTAATGTTTGCTATAGACTATCCACTGGCTATTTTGTGTTCCCTCAGGACCCTTAGTAATCTCTGCTCTTCTAATTCTGTCATCTCGTTTGCAAAAATCACAAAGAGTGTAGATGACTCTCCTAAATATGCATACTTTAGATATGATGGCAATTGCTTGAGCTCAAGAATTCGTACTTTCTGAACAGAAGGTAGTGGTTTACTTGGTCCTGAACCAAGTTCCTCAAACTGTCTTCTCCTGATGTGTGGAGTAGATTCCATAATGGAAGCGATCTAACTTATCTCTTCAACTATTGATGTTTTATCTCGTGAGTGCACAAGAAGATTCTCCAAGTGGTCTTGAGGATGCTCAAGAATGAAAGTCTCTTCCACAGTCAAATCCACCATATCAATGCGCAAACAACTATCTGATTTTGTAGGATACTTGATAGCACTGAAAACGTCGAATGTCACCTGCTCATCATTTAATCGTAACATCAATTGTCCTTCCTAAACATCTATTAATGCTCGACACGTTGCAAGGAACGATCTTCCCAATATTAATGACACGTCTTTATCCTCTTCAGCCATATCTAGAATGACGAAATCTGCAGGATAGATAAGTTTATCGACCTTTACCAATATGTCTTCAATAATTCCCCTGGGAAATTTTATGGACCTGTCTGCCAACTGCAATGAGATCGATGTTGCCTTCGCCTCTCCTAAGTTTAATTTCCTGAAAATAGAATAAGGCATGAGGTTATTACTAGCACCTAAATCACAGAGAACTTTATCAAATTTCATGTTACCAATAGTGCAAGGGATAGTAAAACTCCTTGGGTCCTTTAGTTCAGGTGGTAGCTTATTCTGTAAGATGTCACTGCATTCTTCATTCAGCATCACTGTCCCCAAATCCTCGAGCTTCTTTTTATTTGTGAGTATTTCTTTCATAAATTTCGCATAGCTAGGCATTTGTGCAAGTGCATCCACAAATGGTATATTGATTTGTAGCTTTTTGAATACCTCAAGAAACTTCGAAAATTGCTTGTCCAGCTTAAGCTTCTGTAGCCTATGTGGGAATGGGAGTGGTTGAACCATTTCTTTGGTAGGAGCGAGTTCTTAACCTTTGGATCCTCTGGTACTTCTTCTTGTTCTTTGTTCGGTGTAGATTCTTCCAAAGTCTCCTCAACCCTAGGAGGCTCTTGTGCAGCAACCAGCCTTTTCACATTTATTTCAGGTAGTTGTACCCCACTACAAGTAGTTATAGCCTTGCAGTCCTCCTTAGGGTTTGTTTCAGCTTCACTAGGTAATGTTCCTAGTAGTCTCTCTGAAAGTGCCTTGGCTATTTTTCCCATTTGATTCTCCAATTTTTTTATGGCAGCACCCTGAACTTGCAAGCTCTTATCCATTCTCTGCATGTGTTGAGTGGATATTTTTGCTAACTTAGTCACAAGATCTTCTAGCGAAGACTTCTCATTCTATTGAAGTCCAGGTGGTGCAGTCTGCTGTGGTGCGATCTGAGCTCCATGATTATTACTCCATTGAAAACTTGGGTGATTTCTCCAGCCTGGGTAATATGTGTTAGGATTTCGATTGTGTTGTTTCCTTTGAAAATTCTGAGTGTAATTCATGTCTTCCAGTGTGTGAGCAAAAGGAGATCCTACGTTACAATCAACCCTCTCGTGGTTCCCTCCACAATTTTTGCGTTTCGGTCCCACTGTCTGGGCAACACTCATCTGATCTACCTTCTGTGACAATGATGCCAGTTGTGCTGAAAGCGCTGTTAAAGAATCAACTTCGAATACCCTAGCAGCTTTCTTTCCACTCATTCTTTCAGTATGCCAAAGTGCATTGGTAAATGCCAAATCCTCCATGATTTGGTAGACCTGGTCCGCGGTTCTTTTTGTAATAGAACCATCGCATGCAGGGTCTACACTAACCTTACTAATCGGGTTCAAACCAATGTAGAAGTATTGCACTTGAAGCCACTTTTGCAACCTATGTTGTGGGCATTGGCGAAGTAAACCCGTGTATCGTTCCCAAGCCTCTGAATAGCATTCTGAGTCCATTTGCTGAAAAGTAGTGATCTCGTCCCTTAGCTTTGCAATCCTTTTCGATGAGAAATATTTGCTAAGGAATTTCTGTCTCAATTGGTTCCATATTGTGATGCTCTGTGGTGGGCAGTGTCTAACCATTCCCTTGTTGAATCCCTCAATGTGTATGGAAAGAGCCTTAGTCTAATTGTCTCGCTTGAAACCCCCGAGTACTCACACATGATATATGAGCGTTGGGATTCTCTGTAGCTTTTCCAGAAAATTGTAGTACATTTTGGAACATGTTGATGACATCTGTCCTCAGGTGGAAGTTTGCCTGACCAAACACCGGATATACGATACAGGACTGGCTTTCCACTCTCGGTGGAACCATATACTCTCCCATGAGCCTTGCATTTTCATTCACTACAGCTATATTCGGTTGTGCTACTCCCAAATTTGCCCTGATGGCTATTTGATTTGGATTTTCGTTTGCCATGTCTTCCTCTTTTTGTTTTTGGTGTGTTTCAAGTTGTTATCTTCTTCGAAAGTTGAATGTTCGTTTGATTTCTGGGTCAAATTGAGCAAGATCATGAGTTCTCGAACTTCGCATACAACGTCTTGAAAAAGAAAGCAAGAAACACTGTAAAATTTTTCTAAATTAATGAACTAAACTAAAAAATAAAAAATAAAAATAAAAAATAAAATTCATATTAAAGTTAAAATTAACTAAAACTAGTAAAAAAATATAGTCCCCGGCAACGACGCCAAAAATTTGGTCGATTGATTACCCGCAAGTGAACGAGATCGTGAACAAGTAATAAAGTGGTGTGTAGAGTGTCGATCCCACGAGAACTATGTGTTTGATCGAGTTAAAGCTAATAATTCATTTAATTGAATAGCAAAGTCGAGTTGTCACTAACACTATTAAATCTATTAATTAACTTGGAAGCAATGTAAAAATTTATCAAATTTGAGAGATGTATTGCTAAGATGTCGAATCCCCCTTGCTGCTTAATTTTTAATTCAACAATTTAAATTGACAATTAGAAATCATGCTTGTTGGTCAATCTTCCTGTTTTATTTAAAAGCTTCTCTCGATAGCAATTAAATCTAATCCTACACGTGATTTTCCTATTTCTCTATGAAAAATACGAACGTGTAAAAATGCATTAACGAGCTAGAACATATTTAACAACCATCTATAACAACCATAGAACATCTTTATTATTATGAGCTAACGATCATATTATTTCTCTCGATGACAATAAAATCCACAAACAATTCAATTATTGGCCAAGTAATTGAGAAGCAAGTTAAACCATAATAAACACCCAAACAATTAAGCGAATTTAACGTCAATTTAATCTATTCGAACTAACAACTTCATAACAAGGGTTCATCACATCCTAGCACTATAAAATTAGCCACACATATTATCGAAATTAAACAAATAAAGTTGGAACAACATCACCAAGTAATTGATGGAACGTGAATTAATTTCCAAAGTGACGCTGTCGTGGTCACGTCTTTGTCATCTTTATGTTTGTCTTTTCTTCCGTCCAAATCTATTTGTGTAATTCTTCCTTTTTCCCTCTCTCTTTGTGCGTATATGTATATATTTGTCAACTAGCAACCTCAGTTCTTGTCCCTTTTGGTCTCTTCAAAAGTTGCCCATGTTTGTGTAAATATATATGTTGCAGTCCACGTTTTTTTTGTATTTCCTCAAACTGCCGAACTCTCCCAGAAGTTGCCCTTTTTTGTGTATTTATATGATTAATTCAGCCTCCTTTGTTGTGTCCATTACAAAGATAGCAATTCTTTTGGTCCAAGAATTCAAGTCAGCCACTTATAATGTTCTTCCAATTGAAAAACCAATTTTCGATAGCCTCCTCATTTTTTTTGTTTGTTCTTGTCCCTTTCTTTGCAGCCACGAATTTGTATATATATTTTAGCTATTGCCGACCTTGTTTCTTCCCAAGTCTCCAAGCAGCTCTCGTCTGTGTGTATTAGAGAAAATTGGCTACCCTCTAATACTCCCTTCTTGGCTTTATATGCGTGTCTATTATATATACCCTAGCAGCCCAATTAATTCCTCCCACTCCAATTCCAATTGTCTTTAAAATCATACAATTTAATACTTGAACTCAATTAATTATGCAACCAATGCCTTCTTCAGTTCAATCAAGTCCTTGAATTTTCAAAGTGTAGAATTTGATTCCCAAACTTTCCCTCCAACGGCCAATTTATTCTTCACCCAACCATTTGCTCCAAACGAGTTCGTTAAAATTAAACCAAGTTAAATAGAAATTAATAAATTGATGACATAAAAGTTTAATAATACGGCTTAAATAGGTGCACAAATTATACTTATCAATGTGTAACAAAAACCCTTGGACATTGTTCTCCCGATCTGTCATATTAGCCACAGTATTTACCATCATGGTCAGAGACATAGCTTATGTCTAATTTTTGAATTGATTTTCGATCTTGGCCTCATAAACCTTTAACATATCCAGTGATTGAAATTTCTCAAGAATGAGATATAGATAGCCATAGTAAAAAAATTTCGTCTATGAACATAACAAATTACTGTTGAGAAGTCGGAGAGAATGACCCACAGATATCCATACGAATTAGTTCTAAGACGAACGAAGTTCTGTTGGCACCTAATCTCCTTAGAGACCTGCTATATTTTCAAGGATACATAGGCCCTTCCAATGCCGGGGGCCAGCTAGCCTTGGTAAGCATATGTTGAGCAACATAAAAGATTTATCAATCCTATGTTTCCTCATAATGTCTATAAACTTAAAAAGGCCATATATGGACTATAACAAGCTCCTAGAGCTAGCTAGGTATGACAGACTAGCTGCTTATCTCTTGGAAGTAAGTTTTCAAGAGGTGGTTGTAATACCCCAAGCTTTTCGTTATATATTTGACCAATATGATTCATGTATTTCATGCTAATTACATCGTCATTTGCATCAATTTTCTAATTGCTTTCTCTTAAAATGGTATATTTGATCGTGAAGGCTTTATAATTTTTACATAGTGATAACCTTCAACTCCTCGACCTAGATGGTGAATTTTGTGTTGAGCTACGATAGAAAATTAGTTAACTAAATGTTGGAGATTGGCTTGGTAAGTAATGTAATATCAGAAAGGCCAAAAATTAGTATCGATGAAGGTTTGAGCTTTCCATTCGACTGATCGAGGTCACCTTAAACCCTAGTTAGTAATTGGCATATTTCGGACATGAGACATGAAGTCACATGATCACAATGCGATAATATATGTCACTTGAAAGTCAAGTATTGCTGCAAAGAAGACACATCATGCTTGGACAGCTCATGCTTAAGGATACTTGTCCTTTGTTCACGTTTTTCTTCACCCTTCTCGTTTACCTCCTAGACAATATATTAACTCCCGTAGTTTGTCTCTAAGTGATTCCAAGTGAAAAAGAGAGTGAAATAGTTAAAGAGAAATAGAAACAAGAACTTGGAATTTCTGGACAGCTTTGTTACTTCATCGTTTTGAGGTTTGTATCCATTATTTCTTAAGGGGTCTATAATTTCTTGAACATATGAACTTGCTGATGATTAGGTTGGAGTGTTGTTAATGATTTTATAATACCAAAATAGGGATAATTAATTACAAGAACTTGAGGGAAAACAACCTGGGCAGAGATGTAGGTTGCAGGATTTGAGTAGTTTATATATTGATATCATACTAATAAGATGAAAACCGAAAATAGTCAAAGGAAAAAACTGCCTGATTTTGTGTAGTGGAAAATGGATTGTTTTTGAAGCTCAAAACACTTCATTTATTACAACCTTATGACTTTATTATCTTAACATATATGTTATAGGTGTGTGGTAAAACTTTGGGAGCCGTTAAATGTGGGTAAGGGCATGAAAAAGAATTCAAAAAATGAGTGGACGGTGATGGAAACCTAGAAAACAGATTCTGTCTATTTGGGTATTTAATGTGATTTCAACATTTATACATCCATTAATGAACTCTTGGGCCTAGATAATAGATTCTAAGGAGTGCTAGGTTAATGACAACAATTAGATGATGTTGACTTCCATAATTAGACTCGAAAAATAGCGAGACTTTTGGGATTAGTCTGTAATGCCATCGGTAACTTGCAATAATGATTTCGTCTAAATTGTTTTGGCGTGGATGGACGTATTTTGGGATTGTCCGTGTTAAGGTTATTAAATGAAGAATTGTCTTTAATATTAGATGGTAATACAGGTGATTTTCCGACGTTGAGCAAAAAAAGAAATTGATATATACTCTGTAGGAGCCTGCACACACAAAGGCTAAAGATAAGTAAAAATCCATTTCCAACTACGATGCAAGAACCTAGTGATATGGTAATATTGGAATATTTACATAAGTTTGATAAGAGTTTTATAGCACATTATATGATGGTTACGATCGTTGAGTATGAGGTTGCGGAACCTATTGACATTGATTTTCATGAAATATGTCATTCATGAGCATTTTCATAAATATGCACGACATATGATCATGGTTGAAAATCATGCATGCAAAACATGATTTCAAAGTGAGTTTTCTTTATGAATATTTTATTGACCACTATTAGGGTACTAAGGCATGTGAGGTATGCTTATGATCAATGTTTGGCATCTTGGGTGATACTTCCTGGGTGATTGCAAAGGTAGACAAGGGATGGGCCTTTGGTGATCCCATGAGGGTGGACCACTCGATGTGCCCTTGTGGTATTATGATTATTGGTGCTGTCGTGTGGAGACTTCTTGGGTGATCATAGGGATAGTTGTTGATATTAATATTATGCAGAGCTCTATCTGGTGCATTAGGTGGGTCAAGGGCCCAATGAAATGAAAGGTTTCAAATGAAATGATTTCGAGTTGACTTTGATGGATATTTGAATATGATGCTTCTTTATTGTGATGTTTAAAGTAAATGCCATAGTGGCATATATCGTTATTATTCATATTCATGACATGCATAATTTTTGCTTACTGAGCATTGGCTTATGTAGTTCTTACATTGTAGATGAGCATGGAACTACATAGAGAACACGGCTAGCTGTAGAGCTCTTACTGGATTCCAGAGTTCGATGTAAATGGATGACGACCTATAGGGTTAATTTGTAGGCTGCTATTTTGCCCTCATGGCCTATTTTGTTGTTTGTTGGGGATCCTGTGTTGTATATCTTTTGACATGGCATGTAGACATGTTTATAACCTCAGAATATATATGTTTGATTATGGTGATATGATTTTGGTTTAGAGACATAGCTTATGTCGTTTTATCAGGTGAAAAAAATGTGTGAAATTCCATGTCTAGGTCGAGTAATCAATTTCGTTCCCACACAGGTTAATGGATAGTTATATATGAAAGGGGGTGTGACAGAGAGTGGTATCAGGGTGAGGTTAAAATTCTGTATATTGTCTATGTACATGATCTCGAAGTACAAAAGAGCAGAGCTAAGCCAGTAAGTTTTATTTTGTTGCATTATTTTTACATATTTCATGAATGATATTGGCCAATCTCATGCAGCCATCGTGAGAACCAGGGATACTAGTAATAGTAGAGCTAAAACTCCAGGGCAAGAGGCCTTCGTTCAAGATGACAGTTGGGATGTTGTTATTGATAGACTTATGGAATTAGTTCAGCGACAATCTCAACAAATTCAACAATTATACAAAAAAGAGAAAAGGGAGAACATAAAAGGGCTGAGTTCTTACAACCACAACAAAGGGCTGAACATATTGAGACAGTTGGGGAAAGATTTAGAAATTAAACCCTCCAATATTTGAGGATGCATTAGATCCAACAGCAGCAGAGGATTGGTTGAGAACTTTGGAGAATATGTTTAGGTATTCGAGAGTTTCAGAAGTAGAGAAAGTGTTTTGTGCATCATTTATGCTACGAGGTAGTGCTGGACATTGGTGGGAAACGATGAGTAGCATTGAAGATATTATTGCCATGACTTGGAAGAGATTTAAAGAGTTATTCCGTAATAAATATTTTATAGCCCCGGTTCGAACCATGAAGATGAATGAATCTATACAGCTAAGACAAGGAGGGATGACGGTGGGAGAGTATATTCGTAAGTTTGAACAACTATCCAGGTTTGCTACCCACATGATTAATACTGATACACTAAAGATAGAAAGATTACTTGAGGGGCTAAGACCAGAACTATATAGAGACGTAAGCATGGCAGGAATCCAACTGCTTCCCTGGTACCTTTTTCCCTTTTCCATTCGCTCATGGAAGGGCTACTCTTGAAAGTCAGCCTTTCAAGGTCTATTTCATATATAACTTATCCATTAACCTGTGTGGGAATGAAAATTGATGACTCGACATAGACATGGAATTTCCCATTTTTTTTTCATTTGGTTTAGAGACATAAGCTATGCCTCTAAACCAAAATCATATCACCATAATCAAACATATATACTCTGATGTTATAAATATGTCTACATGCCATGTCAAAAGATATACAATACAGGATTCCCAACAAACAACAAAATAGGCCATAAGGGCAAAATAACAGCCCACAAATTAACCCTACAAGTCGTCATCCATGTACATCGAACTCTGGAATCCCGTAAGAGCTCCACAGCTAGCCGTGCTCTCTATGTAGTTCCATTCTCACCTACAATGCAAAAAATACATAAGCCAATGCTTAGTAAGCAAAAATCATGCATGTCATGAATATAAATAATAACGATATATGCCACTATGACATTTACTTTAAACATCACGATAAAGAAGTATCATATTCCAATATTCATCAAAGTCAATTCGAAATCATTTCATTTGAAACCTTTCATTTCATTGGGCTCTTGACTCACCTACTATGCACCAGATAAAGCTTTGCATAATATCAATATCAATATCAATAATCAAATGGCCAATATGAAACCGACACTAGCAAGTGGACCATCCTCTCGTGACCACTAGAGGCCCATCTCCTAACTACTACTATGATCACCCAAGAAGTCTCACACCCGGTAGTGCTAATAATCATAATATCACAAGGATACAGTCGAGTAGTCTACCCTCTAGTGATCACCAAAGGCCTATCGCCTATCTACCTTTGCAATCATCCAGGAAGTAATACCTGCTATGCCAAACATATCACATAAGCATGCCTCACATGCCTTGGTGCCCTAGTAGTGGTCAATAAAATATTTATAAAGAAAACTCACTTTGAAATCATGTTTCGCATGCATGATTTTCAACCATGATCGCATGTCTTGCATATATATGAAAATACTCATGAATGACATATTTAATGAAAATTGATGTCAATAGGTTCTGCAACCTCATACTCAACGATCATAACCATCATATAATGTGCTATAAGCCTCTTATCAAAGTTATGTAAATATTCCAATATAACCATATCGCCAATACTATGTTCTTGCATCGTAGTTGGAAATGGATTTTAACTTACCTTTCGCTTTTGTGTGTGCAAGCTCCTACTGAGTGTATATCAATTTCTTTTTTTGCTCAACATCGAAAAATCACCTGTGTTACCATCTAATATTAAAGATAATTCTCCATTTAATAACCTTAACACACACAATCCCAAAATACGTCCATTCATGCCAAAACAATTTAGATGAAATCATTATTGCAAGTTACCGATGGCATTACAGACTAATCCTATAAGTCTCGCTATTTTTCGAGTCTAATTATAGAAGTCAACATCATCCAATTGTTTTCATTAACCTAGTACTCCTTAGAATCTATTTTCTAGGCCCAAGAGTTCATTAATAGACATATAAATGTTAAAATCACATTAAATACCCAAATGGACAGAATCTGTTTTCTAGTTTTCCATCACCGTCCACTCATTTTTCGAATTCTTTTTCATGCCCTTACCTACATTTAATGGCTCCCAAACTTTTACCACACACCTATAACATATATTTGAAGATAATCAGGTCATAAGGTTGTGACAAATGAAGTGTTCTGAGCTTCAAAAATAGTCCATTTTCCACTGCACAAAATCAGGCAGTTTTTCCCTTTGACTATTTTTGGTTTCCATCTTATTACTATGATACCAATAGAATTTTAGGCCATTAAAAATCATTTCTACACTTCGTACTTACATATAAAAATGTTCATATTGATAGATATAAGTTACACACTAAGTATCATCCCAAAATCAAGGTATAAACTACTCAAATCCAGCAACCTACATCTCTGCCTAGGTTTTTTTCCCTCAAGTTCTTGTAATTAATTACCCCTATTTTGGTATCATAAAATCATTAATAATACTCCAACCTAATCACTAGCAAGTTCAGATGTTCAAGAAATTATAAACCCCTTAAGAAATAATGGATACAAACCTCAAAACTGTGAAGTAACAAAGCTGTCCAGAAATTCCAGGTTCTTGTTTCTATTTCTCTTTGACTATTTCACTCTCTTTTTCACTTGGAATTACTTAGAGATGAACTAAGGGAGTTAATATATTGTCTAGGAGGTAAATGAGTGGTCTTTAGGTGTAGACAGGAAATTGATGCCTTAAGGTTTAAGAAATTGAGTGTTAAAGTGACAAACATTCCAAGCACGAGGTGTTCAAGCATGAGGTGGTTACTTGTAGTAAAAATCTGATTTTATATCTATCGTTATAGGTACAAATCAAGTATCATTGGATTATTTTGACATGTTTACAATCCATTTCACATGCCCTAAGATCCCAAAATATATTATAGAGCTAATTCCTCAACCTTTCATTTACTTTCTTACCTGATTGACAACCAATTTCAACAATTCGCACCTCAATATTCATAATGTCTTATGAGACATATACTATCACGTTGTGTTCATGTCACTTCATTTCTCATGTCTCAAATATGTCAATTACCTATTTAGGGTTTAAGGTGACCTCGATTAGCCGAATGGAAAGCTTGAACCTTCATCGATACTAATTTTCGGCTTTTCCGATATTACATTTACCAAGCCAATCTCCAACATTTAGTTAACCTAATTTTCTATCATAACTCAATACAAAATTCACCATCTAGGTCGAGGAGTCGAAGGTTATCACTATGTAAAAATTATAAAGCTTTCACGATCGAATATACTGTTTTAAGAGAAAGCAATTAGAAAATTGATACATGAATCATATGGATGTATAACGGGAAGTTTGGGGGTATTAAAACCACCACTCAAGAACTTACTTCCAAGAGATAAGCAGCTAGTCTGCCATACTAGCTAGCTCTAGGAGCTTGTTATAGTCCATATAAGGCCTTTTTGAGTTTATAGACTAATGAGGAAACATAGGATCGATAAATCTTTTATGTTGCTCAACTTATGCTTCTTCTTGGAGTATTTCATTCAAGAAAGTATTTTTGACATCCATTTGATATAGCTTGAAACCTAAGGTACAAGCTATAGTAAGTAATTTTCTAATATATTCAAGACGAGCTACAGTGAAAATTGTCTTTTAAGTCTACATCTTCTACATCTGTGTATCATTGGGCAACAAACCTAGCATTATTTCTAGTTTGGTACATTGATCATAGGTTTTATTCTTAAGTATTTACTTAGTATCAATTTCATTACAACCATCAAACATAGGTACCAAATACTAAACATCATTTCTACTGAATTGGTTTAGCTTCTTATCCATTACATTTACCCAACGAATCAATCACTACTTAAATTTCTCCAATTTTCTTGGGCTCAATTTGGGATACGTAAGTCGCGAATGTCAAGTTATTCAAATCACTCCAACATAGTCTTATCCCTTCTTCTGAATTCCTAATGATATTATCCTTAGAACGATTAGATTTAACTCTAGATGAAGGTTCCTTAGGTACATAGAATTTAAATTTACCAGGTAATTAATTGCATCAAGTCATAAGTAAATATATCCAGATGAATTAAATAACGTAAATTTAAACCTAGATATTGATTAAGCAATTTAAATATTGAGAAAAAAATTACACTAAGATTTTGATAATAGGGAAAAAAATACTTGAACAACTCTTCACAAGGATCAAAAACCTCAAGTCAAACTTGCCAATAAAATACACTATAAAAGATTTGACTTACAGTATTGGTCCAAACACATCTATTTTCTGATTGTGTACCTGTTTGCTAAACAACCTATCTACTAGTTTGAAAGAAGTAAGCTGAGCTTTCTCCTTCTGAGACCTTTTTGTTTCATTTCTTCTAGAACAATCACAAACAATTTTTTTTTATTATGGATCTACTACTAGAAATTCAATGCATAATTCCATTTCTCGCGATAATAGAAAAAGGACCAATGTATCTTGGGCTCAATTTTCCTTTCTTTCCAAATCGCATAACCCCCTTCATCGGTGCTACCTTCAAAAATACTTGGTCTCCAACTGTGAATTCTAGCATTCTCCTTCTTTGATCTGCATAGCTTTTCTGTCGGTCTTGAGTAGTTTGCATTCGCTGATGTATTTGTATCACAACTTTAGCCACTTCACAAACCATCTCTAGTCCTACCAATTTTCTTTCTCCAACATCATCCCAATAAACTGGAGATCTACATTTTCTACCATATAATGCTTCATAAGGAGCCATTCCAATCGTAGCCTGATAACTATTGTTGTATGGGAATTCCACCAAAGGTAAAAATTTACTCCACTAGCCTTGGAAGTCCAATACACAAGCCCTCAGCATATCTTCTAATATTTGTATTGTCCTTTTTGATTGTCCATCAGTCTAAGGATGATAAACTGTGCTAAAAGATAATTGCGTTCCCAAAGCCTTATGTAAACTTCTCTAGAAGAGTGATAAAAACTTAGTATCTCCGTCTGAAACAATAGATAGTGGCACTCCATGAAGTCTGACTATTTCTTATACATAAAGCTGAGCATATCGGTCCATGGAGCAAGCTTGAATGAAATGGGCTGATTTTGTTAACCTATCCACAATAACCCAAATACTATTGTATCCTTTAGTCGTTTTTGGTAATTTCACCATGAAGTCCATTGTGATTCTTTCCTATTTCCATTCTGGAATAAGTAATGGTTGTAAGGCTCCTGCTGATCTCTATCCATTCTAGGATAGGTAATGGTTGTAATGTAACTTCAAATCTCTATATATTTTCTGCATCAGGTACATATAATTGTCCTCTAAACCGCAAGATACCATCTACTGATATATGAAAATCTGAAACTTTTCCATCATGTATATCATTCTTTATCTTGAAACAATAATCATCTTCATGTTGTCCTTGTTGAATTCTATTCAATAAAGTTGGCTGAAATGTTAACTCTGTAAGTTTAGCCTCTAAAAATCCTTGCGACATAACTTCAATACCCATTTTCTGTAAATCTATCAATTCTGATTTTTGAGTTACAATCCTACTCGCAACACTGGATGTCGACTTCCTGCTCAATGCATCAGCTACAACATTAGCTTTACCGGGATGATAGTTTATAACACAATCATAATCTTTTACCAATTCTAGCCATCTTCTTTGTCTCATGTTCGATTCCTCTTGTGTAAATAGATATTTCAAACTTTTGTGATCAGTGTAAATCTCACACCACTCTCCATACAAATAATGCCTCCATATCTTAAGTGCAAATACAACTGCAGTGAGTTCCAAGTCATGTGTAGAATAATTCTTTTCGTATTCTTTAAGTTGTCTAGGGGCATATGCAATGACTTTATTGTTTTGCATCAATACACATCCCAAACCATTCTTTGAAGCATCACTATAAAGCACAAAATTTCCAGTATCAAATGGGATTGAAAGGATAGGGACTGAAGTCAGTCTTTTCTTAAATTCCTGAAAACTTTGCCCACAAACATCTGTCTATTCAAACTTAGTACTCTTTCTTGTTAATTTCCTTAAAGAAGAAGCTATTCTGGAGAATCTTTCCACAAATCTACGATAATATCCAACTAAACCCATAAAACTTCTGACCTCCGAAGGGTTTGTAGGTCATGGCCAATTATTAATAGCCTCTACTTTACTTGGATCCATTGATATGCCCTCACCTGATACTACATGTCCCAAAAATACAACTCTATCTAACCAAAATTCACATTTCTTAAACTTAGCATTAACTGCCTGTCATTTAATGCCTGCAGAACTATTCTCAAGTGTTTAGCATGTTCTTCTTTAGTAAGAGAATAAATAAGGATATTATCAATAAATAGAATTATGAACTTATCGAGAAAGTCTCCAAATACCTATTCATCAGATCCATAAAAGCTGCTAGGCCATTTGTTAACCCAAATGGCATTATCAAAAACTCATAATGACCATATCTCGTACTAAATGTTGTTTTAGAAATGTCATCTTCCTTTATTTTAAGATGGTGGTATCCAGATTGCAAATCAATCTTCGAAAATACAAATGCTCCTTGAAGTTGATCGAACAAATCATCAATCCTTGGCAAGGGGAATTTATTTTTAATTGTCACCTTATTCAACTCTCGATAATCAATACACTGTCTCATTGTACCATTCTTTTTATGAACAAACAATACTGGTACACCCCATGGTGAAAAGCTAGGTCTAATATCTAACAACTCTTATAATTGTAACTACTCTTTCAATTCAATTGGGTTCATTCTATATGGAGCCTTGGAAATTGGAGATGTTCCTGGGATTAATTCAATTACAAACTCTATCTCACGATATGGTGGTACCCTAGGTAAATCATCAGGAAATACCTCTAGAAATTCTTGTATCATAGCCACATCACTAAGATTTGGATTGTGCTGTGCTTCAATAGCCATAACACTTACCAAATAAAATACACACCCACTATCTAGTAACCTTTGTGTTTTCAATACTGATATGGTTGGAACTTTAGAACCTTTTTCGATCCCAATGACNAATACACACCCACTATCTAGTAACCTTTGTGTTTTCAATACTGATATGGTTGGAACTTTAGAACCTTTTTCGATCCCAATGACTGTAAATGGCTCATTCCCCAAAAGTTGAAAGGTTACTGACTTCCTCTTACAATCTATAGTAGCTTGATATCTTGACAGCAAATCTATACCCAAAATTATATCATAATCTCTCATATCTAACACGATTAAACCTGCATAAAGCTCTCGATTTTCTATAAGGATGGCACATGCTCTTACAATTAGATTGGATTGTTGTACATCTCCAGATGGAATAATTACACTATAACTGACCTCTTGTATATCAGATGTCCTACCCTACATCCTCACATACTCAGTAGACACAAATGAATGCGTAGCTCTAGAATCAAATAGTACAAGTGCCGGGATACCAAAAATAGAGAATTTACCTGTTACAACTAATGGATTTGCCTTGGCATCTAATCTTGTGATAGTAAACACCCTGGCTGGTACCTTTTTCTGCTCCATAGGACTTGGATTACCTGGGCATGCTCTAGCAAGATGTCCCACCTTTCCACAAACATAACATGTCCTAGTCTTTGTAGGACATGCTCTAGTAAGCTGTCTACCACATCTGAGGCAAGATGGTTGTGCTATTGAGGCTTTTCCTTGATCTATCCTTGGACGTTTGCCCTAATCCCAATGTTGTTGTCCTTGTCTCGATTGAAACTTACGCTTCTGACTCTGTCTTTGGAAATTTCTTTTCTTATCATTTCTAGGTCAATGCTGTCCTTGACCTTGCCTAAACAGTCGTCGAGCCTCTTGAGCACGAGTAATTCTTTGTTCGGCTCGTTCTGCAACTAATGCTCTCTCCACAATTTGAGAATATGACAGTGGTGTAGATAAAGCATTGTTTACTAAACCAATGGAAGAAACTTTCAAATTTATGTTAATGACATCATCTTTGGATCTCCTATTGACTCTCTTGTTCATGAATTCATTGAATGCATGAAATAAAAATGTGAGATGAATATGGTAGGAAAATTGACTTTCTTTCTTGTTTTTCAAGTAAAGCAAATAGATGAGAGGTTTTTCACATCTCAATCAAAATACATGAAGGAGCTAGTGTTAAGTTAGGTCACGATCCGATAGGCAAAAGTGTTGACCAAACACTTTATAGAAATACAGGTAATTTACTTTATCTTACTACTAGTAGAGCTAACAATTATTTAGTGTGGAAGTTTGTATGAGATTTTAGACTGACCTTAAAGAGTCCCACTTAAGTACTGTGAGGCATATCATTTGATACATTAATGGCACTATAGATCATGGGATCTTGTACTAGAGAGATTCAAATCTTGATCTATCCGGCTATTTCGATGTCGATTGGACCAGGAATTTCGATGATAGAAAAAGTACATGAGACGTTGTTTCTAAGTTGGAATGGATCTAGTAGCTTGGATTAGTAAGAAACAAAATTTTATCTCTTTGTCCCATAGCTCAAGTTGAATATATAGCTGTAGGAAGTTGTACTCAACGTACTTAACTACTTTGGATGAAATAGACGTTGAGTGATTATGGAGTTGGGCAGGGTACTATAACTGTTTTTTGTGATAACACAAGCGCTATAAATATTTCCAAAAATTCTGTTCAACATTCTCGTGTTGTCTCACTTAGGCATGTTCTCTACAGAAAATCAATTAGTTAACCTGTTCACCAAACCTTTATATGGTCTTTGATTTGAATTTCTTAAGAATTTTATTAGTGATTGCGTACCTTTTTGAGTAGCTAATTAGGTGCATGCATTTGTACTATTCATAAAGTCCATATATTCATGCATGAACTCTACTTTTTCTCTTTTCTCCCATATTTTTTTTCCGATGTGGATTATTTGTTAAAAAAAGGGTAAATGATTTTTTTTTTCACCTTGATTTGAATTTTTTTTTTTGATTTATTTGAACATGTTGATTGTGGTCGAGTATGACTAAAACTATTGAATGGTGAAAAACATTTTCATTAATTTATTTAAGACTTGTGTGGAGTACTTAGCCCTTGTTTGGCCCCCATTAAATTACATTCCATTACATTCTATTTTTCTCTCTCCTATTTTCAACCACACAATCTTCCATAAAATAATATTACACGTAAATCGAAAACTTTTCCTTCTTTTTCAACCACTCATTTTTTCAACAAAATATTATTCCTCCCATTTTCATTACAAAAAATAGGGGCCAAACGGGGGCTTAGTATAGATTTATTCATGTACCATCCGCACTGTGCAAGCTAAACTCTTGTAAATGAGTGTTGATCGCGTGTGTGAGATTTGGAATGGCAATCATCGATGCAGTAAGTTGACTCTGAATATGGAATGACCTTTATCTAGATGACCTAAGCTCTTGTATATTTTCCTAAAAGAGAGCTTCAAAAGAAAAATACTTGATTTATATGAAAAAAGTGAGTTACATCTTATAAGTCTCTTTGAAACCTTTTTCGACACAAGTCATTAGGTTTCCTGGGTATTTTAAAACCTATTGACCTAAGGTAATCTAATTTAGAAGTCACCGACCGAAAGCTTTTTACAAGGGTCATTAAGTTAGCTTAATAAATAGAGGTTTGAACATAAGATGAACAAGAAAAAGAAAATAAAAATTCATATGCTCACATATAGGGAGTGAAAGAAAAATTATACAATATTAATATGAGCTTTCTTGATTAAAGGGTCCTAGTAGCACAGGATTTATCTTTCATGATTTGAGGAATATATTCATTCACCTGTGTTTCTTTACATGTTATTTCTCACTAATAAAAGATTTTG
Organism: Olea europaea var. sylvestris; assembly: GCF_002742605.1. Taxonomy (NCBI): domain Eukaryota; kingdom Viridiplantae; phylum Streptophyta; class Magnoliopsida; order Lamiales; family Oleaceae; genus Olea; species Olea europaea. Next base: position 21,801 of record NW_019252235.1, on the reverse strand, counting down.
AGTCTTATACAATTTACTTCACGTAGGTCTAAAATGGATGTGTCAAAAGAATTTACTCTATTAATTTTAGCTTCAAAACTAGACAATTGCATGTTCGGACTACTATCTTGATTTGTGTGCCAAGTATTCTATTTAAAAAATATGAAAAAGTGTTACAATTCGAAAAATTCAGATGTAGTGCTAAGTTTCAAAACATTCTGAAAATGGTACTATTTTTGTCAATTGCATAAGGTTCGCTAGACGCGAGCTTGAGTGCCCTTAGCAGGGGCTATGGCGCTCGCCTAGCATGAGACTTCTGCTTGAGCTCTAGGTTCAATTTTGGAATTAAACGTAAAACCATCGTTTTTCTTCTTTTCCATCTATCTCTTCTCATTTTCTCAAATTCTATTTTCCTTTTCTCAAATTCATACATTCCACTAAAAATTTGCACCTTAAGTTGAATTTAAAGTACCTCAATAACACATTCATCAAGTTCGTCATCTGTTTCATTCAAACTCAAGAGGTAATTTTCGAAATTCCTGAGCTTTTCAAAACTTTTTAAATTTATTGGTTTGGCTTACTTCGCGCATATTTATGTATTCTTCTAGAAATTCATATGTAATAGTTGATGGGTTTATGATTAGAAAGTTAGATTATGTGATTATGCATCAAATTGATGGTTTTGTACAAAATTTCTCTAGCTTACTCGAAAATTAGGGTTCTTATGTACTTTTTGATAATTTTGTCAATTCATGCATAGTTGAAGAAGGATGGAATATGACTAGATGCTAGGTTTTTTGTTGTGTTTTGAATTGAGGATTACACATGCATTTGGTTGAGAAACACTTCATACCTCTCTTTTGTCTTTCATTGAATGTCCTATTGACATTCTAATTCGACTTTTCACCTCTCTCTCTCTCTCTCTCTCTCTCTCTCTCTCTCTCTCTCTCTCTCCCCTC
>NW_019252235.1:0-20839 GCF_002742605.1 Olea europaea var. sylvestris | reverse complement strand
CTCTCTCACTCACTCTCACTCTCTCTCTCTCTCTCTCTCTCTCTCTCTCTCTCTCTCTCTCTCCTCGGTCGATTGACAAAAAAGAAATAATTTACAAGATATGATTTATCTGCATCTAAAGTATCAATTCCAACAAATATTGAACTTAAAAAAAAAAAAAAAGAAATTTCGGTGATAAGCCGGAGGAAGGTGAGGATGACGTCAAGTCATCATGCCCCTTATGCCCTGGGCGACACACGTGCTACAATGGTCGGGACAAAGGGTCGCGATCCCGCGAGGGTGAGCTAACCCCAAAAACCCGTCCTTTTTTTTTTATATACAAAAATCATCATCAAACACACGCATATTAAAACACTCATGCCGTTAGATTGTCCTTTAGGAATGTTTTGCATCAAAAATTGAGGGGGGGGGGGAGAGCAATTTCACCCTCTGTCCCCTAGCATCCATGCCTTGTGTTCCTCTACATCCTTGCTGTATAAGTCCTTTCTGTATGAGTCTTGCATCCCTTAGTTATGTTACTTCATTACATTCCTAGGTTTACATAGCATGTTTTATTCATGTGCTTTATTAGTGCCGGGTACATTGTATCACGTTCATATGAACTATGGGCCTTGGTTTCTTGTACATGTTATTTCTTTGTATTGTTTCATGTGCATATCATGCATTTATGTAAATCTTTAGCTAAGTTTTCGTTGAGGTACTTGACTTGATTCATTTTTCTGGTACTTATGTGTTCTACTGTCATATAATATATCATAGGCGCTTTCAAAAAAAGCCAAGTCTACCAACAAAAAGTCGTGTGGTTCCACTTTTTATGAATCGTGTGAGATTTTTCTTTTCTACTGCCTAGGAGGTCTTTGATTGTCCTTTGTGACCTTACATTCCTTCTTGTCTTCTAGTTAGGAAGTTCTAGTCAAATTTTCATGGTGTTGATAGGTCTCATTTTAGAGCGCTTACTCGAGGTTAGGTTTCGAAAATAAGTCATGTGGTCATCTCCTAAGTTACACTTCTTTCTCGTAGGTTTCCATTCATTATTCTATCGACCAATCTTTCTCGTACACTTCTTATGTCGATGTTGTTTAATTAATCTATGGATGGGAGATTGATTTAGTCTACCTTCTCAATCAAGTGCTAAATTTTGTTGTGTATAAATCTCGGGCTTGTTTCATATAGGACTAGCCTTCCTCTAGATAAGGTTAGATTCCTTTATGCTCTATTAACTGGTGACTCGATTGTTCTTCCTTCGTTTATTTGTCACCACAAATTACACATATTCTGGATAAGTGGTAAGAAGATAGGTCTTTCTTATGCTATTCAGAGATTGGTGACTAGGTTGGGGATTACATTTACCGATGGCATCTTTGAGCAATTACCATGGCCTATCGATCAGGTCACTTTAGCTCAGAGCGTTTACCATGGCCCATCAATCAAGTCATTCTAGCTCGGAGCAGGTCCCATATTCCCAATTCTTCTGAGCTCACTGATGACCCATCTTTGCCTCCTCAGGACCCTTATCCATTTTCTGATCTTGATATCCATCCTATTCTGTTCCTACTTCTGCTTTTGATATTCCTTTTCTACCTGATCATGATGTTCTTGCTTCATTTGATCATGATATATCATCGACCTCACTACTGTTCCTTCACCTACTGTTGGTCCTATTGACCCTTCAGTGATGATTATGTGCCAGTTATCCATTTTTCTTGAGCAATATGTTCATATGATGGCTGACATTACCCAACTGTGGACCATCTCTGAGTGACTTACTATTGATGTTGTTGCTCTTCAGATTGATGTACAATAGATTCGCTAGCATTGGGGTGATGGAAATGAGAAAAGTGAGACTGATTAGTCAATTTTTACATTTGTCATTTGTAACAAAAAGGGAGAGTAAATAGGAGTTCATGAGTTAGGATTTCATTTTGATAATTTTTGGGATATACGGATATTGCTGTTATAACAGTTTGAAGTGTACGTTATTTTTTGAATATTTTGCTATGATATATTAAGTTTTAATGTTTTATAGGATTGATGTTGATTTTGGTGTTTTGTTAACATTAATATTATATCTTAATATCACTAGCGTAATACTCATATTATTTGTCTCAACTGATATATGTTATTTCCTTAACTATTTTCATGCATTTAAACTTGGTATTTGAGCTGTTGATTTTAGAAAAAGGGATTGACAAGGAAAACAAGATACTGTTGAGTTGTTGGGGCTTGGGTAGATAGGAGTTGTTTAATTCTTCACACTTCTTTTCATGGAATGCCAAAGGGGTAGTTTGTTAGTTTTAAATTGTAAATTGGCAAATCTTAGACAAAATCAAAGTAATGGAGATGTAAATAAAGTCAGAGTCATTGAGGGTATACGTCTACAAGGAGTCAAGAAGATTAAACCTGGACCGAAGTGGAAAAAAAGGTCAGAAATTGCTCATTGCATGCTAAGCAGGTGGTTGAACGGTGGTTAGGCTATGCCAAACCTGATTTTTTTTTTAACTGTTTTTTCTATCATATTTCAACCTAGTACTTCATAATTGTTAAGTAACGTCCTAAACTATGGTTGAACATTATTTGATCCTATAGAACATAATGATTTTTAGGCTATACTCCATTTTCTAACCATTTTATTCGTAAAGGCTTCATAACTCAAATAGTGTGTGATTTCAAAAAAAATCGTATTTTGCATGTTCAGTAAATTGATGGAGCTTTTGGAAGATATATGATTCATCACGTTATGATAATTTCAAAAGATTGATGATTTTTAGGCTATACTCCATTTTCTAACCATTTTATTCGTAAAGGCTTCATAACTGAAATAGTGTGTGATTTCAAAAATCATATTTTGCATGTGAAAGTAGGTTGATCTCTCCAACGATGTATAATTGATCACGTTATGACAATTTCAACAAATCGATGATTTTTAGGCTATGCTTGGTTCTCTCACTGTTTTATTTGAAACATCTTAATAACTCAAAGAATGGGTATGATTTCAAAATATCATTTTTTCCATGTGAAAGTAAATTGATAGATTTTTTCGAAAATGTAAGATTCCTTACATCACAACAATTTAAAAAAAATGATGATTTTAGACCTTTCTCGATTTTCATTCCGTTTAATTTTTAATCACCTCAAAAGTCAAAGACCGAGTGCGATTTGAATATTCCAATTTTGTATATAAAATGTGGGTTGATGAAGTTTTTGACGGTGTATGAATATTCACGTTACGGCAATTTCGAAAAATTGATGTTTTTAGGCCATTCTTGATTCTCGTGCCATTTTTATTCGTGAAAGCCTCTTAACTCAAAGAAAGTTTACAGTTTCAAAAATTCATTTTTAACATGTGACAGTAGATCAATAGAGCTTTTTGATTGTGTATGAATCATCACGTTATGACAACTTCAAAAAATCTATGATTTTTTGGATAAGTTCCTTTTTCGCACCATTTTTGGCTGGTTCGATTTTCACTCCATTTTATTCATAATGGCTTCAAAACTCAAAGAAAGGGTTTGATTACAAAATCCTTATTTTTCATGTGAAAATAATATTATAGAGCTTTCCAGCACTATATCATCACGTTATGACAACTTTGAAAAATTGGTGGGTTTTAGGCCATTCTCGATTTTTTACCCCGATTTATTCGTAATAGCCTCATAACTCAAAGAATGTGCTTGATTTTTAAAATTGAATTTTTAACATGTGAAAATCAATTGATAGAGCTTTTTTTTTTTTTTTGCTGTGTATGAGTCATCACGTTATGACAACTTCGAATGGAAGTCGCATGGGAATTATTGGTAGTGGGGAGGTTGATTTTCAAATTTAAAATTCAACTCATCCTTCCACTTGTTCTCATGCAATTTGAGGGTCAGCCCACATGGATGACTCATTTTCTTCCAGCATCTCCCAAGAATAACCTAAACTAAACTCCTTGTCAAAGGTCTAATTCTCTTAGATGAGTGTTTGGAGCTTAATCAAAGTATATGGTGCATCTTCTGATTCTTGAATTTCTAACTCTTTCGTTCGAAATAGCTTCATAACTCAAAGAGCAGGTGTGATTTCTCGTATTTTGCATGTGAAATTTAGTTGATCTCTCCAACAATGTATAATTGATCACGTTATGACAATTTTAAAAAATCAACGATTTTTAGGCTATGCTCAATTTTCTAGCCCTTTTATTTGGAACATCTTCATAACTCAAAGGACTGGCGTGATTTCAAAAAATATATTTTGTGTGGGAAAGCAAGTTGATAGTGTTCTTTCGACAGTGTAAGATTCTTCACGTTACGACACTTTTAAAAAATTTATGGTTTTTAGACCATTCTCAATTTTCATACCGTTTTATTCGTAACGACCTCATAATTGAAAGAACAAGTTTGATTTTGAAAATTCGTATTTTTTATGATAAAGTAGGTTCATAATATTTTCGGTGGTGCATGAACAATCACGTTATGACAATTTTGAAAAATCAATGATTGAAAACAATAAAAGCACATAAAAGTTGATGTTTTCCCATCCCCAAACACATAACAGATATTGCCCTCAATGTCTACAAATATAACAAGCAATATATAAAAATTAAGAGCAGAGAAGGAAACTAAGCCTCCGTCAGAATTATGTGATTTTAAAAATTGAACTCTAACGTGTGAAAATCGATTGATAGAGCTTTCTGGCTGCGTATAATCATCAAGCTATGACATATTTGAAAAATCATTGATTTAGAGGATAAGTTCGATTTTTGTATCATGCTATTCGTAAAAGTTTCATAACTCAAAGAAAGGGTGTGATTTCAAAAAACCATATTTCGCATGTTAAAATAATGCTAAAAACTTTCCGATTGTGCATGATTATTAATTTATGACAACCACAAAAAATCGATGATTTTTTGGATAAGCTCTTTTTTGCCCCATTTTTGGCCAACGTGATTTCCATCCACTTTATTCGTAATTGCTTCAAAACTTAAAGAAAGGGTTTGATTCCGAAAACCTTATTTTGCATGTAAAAATAATGTTATAAGCTTTCCAACGCTATATCATCATGTTATGACAGTTTTGATAAATTGGTGGGTTTTTGACCATTCTCGATTTTAGCATCGATTTATTCGTAATAGCCTCGTAACTCAAAGAATGTGAGTGATTTCAAAAAATTGAATTTTAACATGTGAAAATCGGTTGATAGAGCTTTTTTCTGGCTGTGTATGAATAATCATATTATGACAACTTCGAAAAATTGAAAAATTTAAGATAATTTCAAATTACATTCCACTCTATTCACATCGGTTTCATAACTCAAAGAACGTGTGTAATTTAAAAAAAAAACCATATTTTGCATGTAATGTAAGTTGATGGAGCTTTCAAACAATATATGATTCATCACGTTGAGATAATTATAAAAAATTGATGATTTTTAGGCTATACTCAATTTTCTAACTATTTCATTCAAAACAACTTCATAAATCAAAGAATAGGTGTGATTTCATAATCGAATTTTGCCTGTGAAAGTAAGTTGATCTCTCCAACTATGATTGATCATGTTTTGACAATTTCATAAAATCAATTATTTTTAGGCTATGCTCGATTTTTTCGCCCTTCTATTAGAAACATCTTCATAACTTAAAGGATGGGTGTGATTTTGAAAAATATATTTTGTACGAGAAAATAAGTTGATAGAGTTTTTCGACAATGTAGGATTTCGCACCTTACTCCAAAATTTATGATTTTTAGACCATTCTCGATTTTTGTACCATTTTATTTGTAATGACCTCATAACCAAAAGACCAATCGTGACTACAAAAAGTAAGTTTTTTATGCAAAAATAGGTTGTTGAAGTTTTCGGTGGTGCATATTCAATTACTTTACGACAATTTCGAAAAATCAATGATTTTTTCACTCCTTTTTATTCGTGACGGCCTCATAACTCATAGTAGTTTACAATTTCGAAGATCCATTTTTAACATGTTGAAGATTGATAGATCCATTTGACTATGTATGAATCATCACGTTACGACATCTTCAAGAAATCGATGATTATAGGATAAGTTCCATTTTTGCGCCATTCTATTCATAACAGTTTCATAACTCAAAAGAATGGGTGTGTTTTCAACGAAATGTACTTTGCATGTTAAGTAAATTGATGGAGCTTTTGAAAGATATATGATAATTCATAAAATTGATGATTTTTAGGTTGTACTCAGTTTTCTCGCCGTTTTATTTGAAACGTCTTAATAACTCAAAGAATGGGTATGATTTAAAAAAAAAAAAAAAAAAAACTTACTTTCCACGTGAAGGTAAGTTGATAGAGTTTTTTTTTGACAATGTACGATTCCTCATGTCATGAGAATTTCAAAATGTTGATGATTTTTAGACCATACTCAATTTTCTTACTATTTCATTCATAATGACCTCATAACTCAAAGAATGGGTCTGATATCGAAAATTTGTATTTTGTACGTAAAAGTGGTTGATAAGGTTTCCGACCGTGTATGAATAATCATGTTATGACAATTTCGAAAAATCGATATTTTTAGGCTATTCTTGATTTTCACACTGCTTATTCAAATTAGCCTCATGACTCAAAGAACATATGTGATTTAATGATCAATCTAAAACAAGTGAATGTAGATTGATAGAGCTTTCCGACTACTAATCATCAAGTTAGGATAAGTTCGAAAAATCGATGATTTTTAGGATAAGTGGTCTCGCACCATTCTATTCGTAACGGTTTCATAACTAAAAGAACGGGTATGATTTCAAAAAACTGTATTTTGCATGTAAAGTAAATTGCCATAGCTTTTGACAATATATGATTCATCACATTATGATAATTTAAAAAAAAAAGGTAATTTTTAGGCTATACTCGATTTTCTTACAATTTTATTCATAGAAGCTTTATAACTCAAAGTACAGGTGTGATTTCAAAAATCATATTTAGTGTGTGAAAGTAGGTTGATCTCACTCACAATGCATAATTGATCACGTTATGACAATTTCAAAAAATAGATGTTTTTTAGGCTATGCTCGATTTTCTAGGCATTTTGTTTGAAACAATTCATTGATCAAAGAATGGGCATGATTTCAAAAAAATAGAAAAGAAAATCATATTTTGCATGTGAAGGTAGTTGGCAGAGTTTTTCGACAATGTGAGATTCTTCACGTAATGATTTTTAGACCTTTCATGATTTTCGGACCTTTTTATTCTTAACAACCACATAACTCGAAGAATGCATGTGATTTCGAAAATCCATATTTTGTATGTAAAAGTGGGTTGATAAAATTTTCGACGGTGAATGAAAAATCATGTCACGACAACTTCGAAAAATCGATGAATTTTAGGACATTCTCGATTCTCGTGCTTTTTAATTTTTGACAGCCTCAGAACTCAACGAGCGTGTGCAATTTCAAAAATCCATTTTTAACATGCTAAAATCGATTGAGAGAGCTTTCCAACTGTGCATGAATAATCAATTTTTGACAACCTAAAAAATTTGATGATTTTTAGGATAAGGTCTTTTTTGCCTCTTTTTGGCCGGCTTGATTTTCCTTCGACGTTATTTGTAATAGCTTCAAAACTTAAAGAAAGGGTTTGATTTCGAAAATCTTATTTTGCATGTAAAATTAATATTACAGATTTTTCCATTGCTACATAATCATGTTATGACAATTTTGAAAAATTGGTGGGTTTTGGACAATTCTCAATTTTTGCACCGATTTATTCATAATAGCCTCATAACCCAAAGAATGTGATTGATTTTAAAAATTGAATTTTAACATGTGAAAATCGATTGATTCTAGCTTTTCTGGCTTTGAATGAATAATCATGTTATGACAACTTCGAAAAATCGATCATTTTTAGGATAAGTTGAAATTACATTCCATTCTATTCACAATAGTTTAATAACTCAAAGAACATCTGTAGTTTAAAAAAAACCCATATTTTGCATGTAATGTAAGTTGATAGAGCTTTCGGATGATTTATGATTCATCACGTTTAGGTCATTTCAAAAAATTGATAATTTTTAGGCTATAATCGATTTTCTAACTGTTTCATTCGAAACGATTTCATAAATCAAAGAGCAGGTGTGATTTCATGATCGTATTTTGTGTGTGAAAGTAAGTTTTTCTCTCCAACTATGTATATTGATCACGTTATGACAATTTCAAAAAATCAATGATTTTTAGGCTATGCTCGATTTTCTCGCCCTTCTCTTTGGAACATCTTCATAACTCAAAGGATGGGTATGACTTTGAAAAATATATTTTAAGTTGATAGAGTTTTTCTCACCTTAAGACAATTCCCAAAAAAATATGATTTTTAGACCATTCTCGATTCTCATACCATTTTATTTGTAATGACCTCATAACCAAATGAACAGCCATGACTTTGAAAATTCGTATTTTTTATGCAAAAATAGGTTGATAAAGTTTTCGGCGGTGCATGAATAACACATTACGACAATTTTACAAAAAAAGGATGATTTCTAGGCCATTCTCGATTCTCACGCCAAGTTATTCGTGATAGTCTTATAACTCATAGTAGTTTACAATTTCAAAAATCCATTTTTAACATTTCAAAGAAGTTTGATAGAGCCTTCCGACTTTGTACGAATCATAACTTTATGTCTTCAAGAAATCGATGATTATAGGATAAATTATATTTTTGCGTTGTTCTATTCATAACAGTTTCGTAACTCAAAGAAGGAATGTGATTTCAAAAAAAACTGTATTATGCATGTTAAGTAAATTGATGGAACTTTCAGAAGACATTTGATTCATCACGTTATTATAATTTCAAAAAATATTGAAAATATTGATGATTTTTAGGCTATACCCAATTTTCTAACCATTTTGTTTGTAAAGGCCTCATAACTGAAAAGAAGGTGTGATTTGAAAAATCTTATTTGCGTATGAAAGTAGGTTGATCTCTCCAAAGATGTATAATTGATCACGTTATGACAATTTCAAACAGTTGATGATTCTTATGCTATGCTCAGTTTTCTCGCCATTTTATTTGAAAAATCTTATTAACTCAAAGAATGGGTATGATTTAGAAAAAATCTCATTTTTGAATGTGACAGTAAGTTGATTGAGTTTTTTTTTTTTTTTTTTGACAATGTACGATTCCTCACGTTACAACAATTTCACAAAGTTGTTGATTTTTAGACCTGGCTTTGAATGAATAATCATGTTATGACAACTTCGAAAAATCGATCATTTTTAGGATAAGTTGAAATTACATTCCATTCTATTCACAATAGTTTAATAACTCAAAGAACATCTGTAGTTTAAAAAAAACCCATATTTTGCATGTAATGTAAGTTGATAGAGCTTTCGGATGATTTATGATTCATCACGTTTAGGTCATTTCAAAAAATTGATAATTTTTAGGCTATAATCGATTTTCTAACTGTTTCATTCGAAACGATTTCATAAATCAAAGAGCAGGTGTGATTTCATGATCGTATTTTGTGTGTGAAAGTAAGTTTTTCTCTCCAACTATGTATATTGATCACGTTATGACAATTTCAAAAAATAGATGTTTTTTAGGCTATGCTCGATTTTCTAGGCATTTTGTTTGAAACAATTCATTGATCAAAGAATGGGCATGATTTCAAAAAAATAGAAAAGAAAATCATATTTTGCATGTGAAGGTAGTTGGCAGAGTTTTTCGACAATGTGAGATTCTTCACGTAATGATTTTTAGACCTTTCATGATTTTCGGACCTTTTTATTCTTAACAACCACATAACTCGAAGAATGCATGTGATTTCGAAAATCCATATTTTGTATGTAAAAGTGGGTTGATAAAATTTTCGACGGTGAATGAAAAATCATGTCACGACAACTTCGAAAAATCGATGAATTTTAGGACATTCTCGATTCTCGTGCTTTTTAATTTTTGACAGCCTCAAAACTCAACAAGCGTGTGCAATTTCAAAAATCCATTTTTAACATGCTAAAATCGATTGAGAGAGCTTTCCAACTGTGCATGAATAATCAATTTTTGACAACCTAAAAAATTTGATGATTTTTAGGATAAGGTCTTTTTTGCCTCTTTTTGGCCGGCTTGATTTTCCTTCGACGTTATTTGTAATAGCTTCAAAACTTAAAGAAAGGGTTTGATTTCGAAAATCTTATTTTGCATGTAAAATTAATATTACAGATTTTTCCATTGCTACATAATCATGTTATGACAATTTTGAAAAATTGGTGGGTTTTGGACAATTCTCAATTTTTGCACCGATTTATTCATAATAGCCTCATAACTCAAAGAATGTGATTGATTTTAAAAATTGAATTTTAACATGTGAAAATCGATTGATTCTAGCTTTTCTGGCTTTGAATGAATAATCATGTTATGACAACTTCGAAAAATCGATCATTTTTAGGATAAGTTGAAATTACATTCCATTCTATTCACAATAGTTTAATAACTCAAAGAACATCTGTAGTTTAAAAAAAACCCATATTTTGCATGTAATGTAAGTTGATAGAGCTTTCGGATGATTTATGATTCATCACGTTTAGGTCATTTCAAAAAATTGATAATTTTTAGGCTATAATCGATTTTCTAACTGTTTCATTCGAAACGATTTCATAAATCAAAGAGCAGGTGTGATTTCATGATCGTATTTTGTGTGTGAAAGTAAGTTTTTCTCTCCAACTATGTATATTGATCACGTTATGACAATTTCAAAAAATAGATGTTTTTTAGGCTATGCTCGATTTTCTAGGCATTTTGTTTGAAACAATTCATTGATCAAAGAATGGGCATGATTTCAAAAAAATAGAAAAGAAAATCATATTTTGCATGTGAAGGTAGTTGGCAGAGTTTTTCGACAATGTGAGATTCTTCACGTAATGATTTTTAGACCTTTCATGATTTTCGGACCTTTTTATTCTTAACAACCACATAACTCGAAGAATGCATGTGATTTCGAAAATCCATATTTTGTATGTAAAAGTGGGTTGATAAAATTTTCGACGGTGAATGAAAAATCATGTCACGACAACTTCGAAAAATCGATGAATTTTAGGACATTCTCGATTCTCGTGCTTTTTAATTTTTGACAGCCTCAAAACTCAACAAGCGTGTGCAATTTCAAAAATCCATTTTTAACATGCTAAAATCGATTGAGAGAGCTTTCCAACTGTGCATGAATAATCAATTTTTGACAACCTAAAAAATTTGATGATTTTTAGGATAAGGTCTTTTTTGCCTCTTTTTGGCCGGCTTGATTTTCCTTCGACGTTATTTGTAATAGCTTCAAAACTTAAAGAAAGGGTTTGATTTCGAAAATCTTATTTTGCATGTAAAATTAATATTACAGATTTTTCCATTGCTACATAATCATGTTATGACAATTTTGAAAAATTGGTGGGTTTTGGACAATTCTCAATTTTTGCACCGATTTATTCATAATAGCCTCATAACTCAAAGAATGTGATTGATTTTAAAAATTGAATTTTAACATGTGAAAATCGATTGATTCTAGCTTTTCTGGCTTTGAATGAATAATCATGTTATGACAACTTCGAAAAATCGATCATTTTTAGGATAAGTTGAAATTACATTCCATTCTATTCACAATAGTTTAATAACTCAAAGAACATCTGTAGTTTAAAAAAAACCCATATTTTGCATGTAATGTAAGTTGATAGAGCTTTCGGATGATTTATGATTCATCACGTTTAGGTCATTTCAAAAAATTGATAATTTTTAGGCTATAATCGATTTTCTAACTGTTTCATTCGAAACGATTTCATAAATCAAAGAGCAGGTGTGATTTCATGATCGTATTTTGTGTGTGAAAGTAAGTTTTTCTCTCCAACTATGTATATTGATCACGTTATGACAATTTCAAAAAATAGATGTTTTTTAGGCTATGCTCGATTTTCTAGGCATTTTGTTTGAAACAATTCATTGATCAAAGAATGGGCATGATTTCAAAAAAATAGAAAAGAAAATCATATTTTGCATGTGAAGGTAGTTGGCAGAGTTTTTCGACAATGTGAGATTCTTCACGTAATGATTTTTAGACCTTTCATGATTTTCGGACCTTTTTATTCTTAACAACCACATAACTCGAAGAATGCATGTGATTTCGAAAATCCATATTTTGTATGTAAAAGTGGGTTGATAAAATTTTCGACGGTGAATGAAAAATCATGTCACGACAACTTCGAAAAATCGATGAATTTTAGGACATTCTCGATTCTCGTGCTTTTTAATTTTTGACAGCCTCAAAACTCAACAAGCGTGTGCAATTTCAAAAATCCATTTTTAACATGCTAAAATCGATTGAGAGAGCTTTCCAACTGTGCATGAATAATCAATTTTTGACAACCTAAAAAATTTGATGATTTTTAGGATAAGGTCTTTTTTGCCTCTTTTTGGCCGGCTTGATTTTCCTTCGACGTTATTTGTAATAGCTTCAAAACTTAAAGAAAGGGTTTGATTTCGAAAATCTTATTTTGCATGTAAAATTAATATTACAGATTTTTCCATTGCTACATAATCATGTTATGACAATTTTGAAAAATTGGTGGGTTTTGGACAATTCTCAATTTTTGCACCGATTTATTCATAATAGCCTCATAACTCAAAGAATGTGATTGATTTTAAAAATTGAATTTTAACATGTGAAAATCGATTGATTCTAGCTTTTCTGGCTTTGAATGAATAATCATGTTATGACAACTTCGAAAAATCGATCATTTTTAGGATAAGTTGAAATTACATTCCATTCTATTCACAATAGTTTAATAACTCAAAGAACATCTGTAGTTTAAAAAAAACCCATATTTTGCATGTAATGTAAGTTGATAGAGCTTTCGGATGATTTATGATTCATCACGTTTAGGTCATTTCAAAAAATTGATAATTTTTAGGCTATAATCGATTTTCTAACTGTTTCATTCGAAACGATTTCATAAATCAAAGAGCAGGTGTGATTTCATGATCGTATTTTGTGTGTGAAAGTAAGTTTTTCTCTCCAACTATGTATATTGATCACGTTATGACAATTTCAAAAAATAGATGTTTTTTAGGCTATGCTCGATTTTCTAGGCATTTTGTTTGAAACAATTCATTGATCAAAGAATGGGCATGATTTCAAAAAAATAGAAAAGAAAATCATATTTTGCATGTGAAGGTAGTTGGCAGAGTTTTTCGACAATGTGAGATTCTTCACGTAATGATTTTTAGACCTTTCATGATTTTCGGACCTTTTTATTCTTAACAACCACATAACTCGAAGAATGCATGTGATTTCGAAAATCCATATTTTGTATGTAAAAGTGGGTTGATAAAATTTTCGACGGTGAATGAAAAATCATGTCACGACAACTTCGAAAAATCGATGAATTTTAGGACATTCTCGATTCTCGTGCTTTTTAATTTTTGACAGCCTCAAAACTCAACAAGCGTGTGCAATTTCAAAAATCCATTTTTAACATGCTAAAATCGATTGAGAGAGCTTTCCAACTGTGCATGAATAATCAATTTTTGACAACCTAAAAAATTTGATGATTTTTAGGATAAGGTCTTTTTTGCCTCTTTTTGGCCGGCTTGATTTTCCTTCGACGTTATTTGTAATAGCTTCAAAACTTAAAGAAAGGGTTTGATTTCGAAAATCTTATTTTGCATGTAAAATTAATATTACAGATTTTTCCATTGCTACATAATCATGTTATGACAATTTTGAAAAATTGGTGGGTTTTGGACAATTCTCAATTTTTGCACCGATTTATTCATAATAGCCTCATAACTCAAAGAATGTGATTGATTTTAAAAATTGAATTTTAACATGTGAAAATCGATTGATTCTAGCTTTTCTGGCTTTGAATGAATAATCATGTTATGACAACTTCGAAAAATCGATCATTTTTAGGATAAGTTGAAATTACATTCCATTCTATTCACAATAGTTTAATAACTCAAAGAACATCTGTAGTTTAAAAAAAACCCATATTTTGCATGTAATGTAAGTTGATAGAGCTTTCGGATGATTTATGATTCATCACGTTTAGGTCATTTCAAAAAATTGATAATTTTTAGGCTATAATCGATTTTCTAACTGTTTCATTCGAAACGATTTCATAAATCAAAGAGCAGGTGTGATTTCATGATCGTATTTTGTGTGTGAAAGTAAGTTTTTCTCTCCAACTATGTATATTGATCACGTTATGACAATTTCAAAAAATAGATGTTTTTTAGGCTATGCTCGATTTTCTAGGCATTTTGTTTGAAACAATTCATTGATCAAAGAATGGGCATGATTTCAAAAAAATAGAAAAGAAAATCATATTTTGCATGTGAAGGTAGTTGGCAGAGTTTTTCGACAATGTGAGATTCTTCACGTAATGATTTTTAGACCTTTCATGATTTTCGGACCTTTTTATTCTTAACAACCACATAACTCGAAGAATGCATGTGATTTCGAAAATCCATATTTTGTATGTAAAAGTGGGTTGATAAAATTTTCGACGGTGAATGAAAAATCATGTCACGACAACTTCGAAAAATCGATGAATTTTAGGACATTCTCGATTCTCGTGCTTTTTAATTTTTGACAGCCTCAAAACTCAACAAGCGTGTGCAATTTCAAAAATCCATTTTTAACATGCTAAAATCGATTGAGAGAGCTTTCCAACTGTGCATGAATAATCAATTTTTGACAACCTAAAAAATTTGATGATTTTTAGGATAAGGTCTTTTTTGCCTCTTTTTGGCCGGCTTGATTTTCCTTCGACGTTATTTGTAATAGCTTCAAAACTTAAAGAAAGGGTTTGATTTCGAAAATCTTATTTTGCATGTAAAATTAATATTACAGATTTTTCCATTGCTACATAATCATGTTATGACAATTTTGAAAAATTGGTGGGTTTTGGACAATTCTCAATTTTTGCACCGATTTATTCATAATAGCCTCATAACCCAAAGAATGTGATTGATTTTAAAAATTGAATTTTAACATGTGAAAATCGATTGATTCTAGCTTTTCTGGCTTTGAATGAATAATCATGTTATGACAACTTCGAAAAATCGATCATTTTTAGGATAAGTTGAAATTACATTCCATTCTATTCACAATAGTTTAATAACTCAAAGAACATCTGTAGTTTAAAAAAAACCCATATTTTGCATGTAATGTAAGTTGATAGAGCTTTCGGATGATTTATGATTCATCACGTTTAGGTCATTTCAAAAAATTGATAATTTTTAGGCTATAATCGATTTTCTAACTGTTTCATTCGAAACGATTTCATAAATCAAAGAGCAGGTGTGATTTCATGATCGTATTTTGTGTGTGAAAGTAAGTTTTTCTCTCCAACTATGTATATTGATCACGTTATGACAATTTCAAAAAATCAATGATTTTTAGGCTATGCTCGATTTTCTCGCCCTTCTCTTTGGAACATCTTCATAACTCAAAGGATGGGTATGACTTTGAAAAATATATTTTAAGTTGATAGAGTTTTTCTCACCTTAAGACAATTCCCAAAAAAATATGATTTTTAGACCATTCTCGATTCTCATACCATTTTATTTGTAATGACCTCATAACCAAATGAACAGCCATGACTTTGAAAATTCGTATTTTTTATGCAAAAATAGGTTGATAAAGTTTTCGGCGGTGCATGAATAACACATTACGACAATTTTACAAAAAAAGGATGATTTCTAGGCCATTCTCGATTCTCACGCCAAGTTATTCGTGATAGTCTTATAACTCATAGTAGTTTACAATTTCAAAAATCCATTTTTAACATTTCAAAGAAGTTTGATAGAGCCTTCCGACTTTGTACGAATCATAACTTTATGTCTTCAAGAAATCGATGATTATAGGATAAATTATATTTTTGCGTTGTTCTATTCATAACAGTTTCGTAACTCAAAGAAGGAATGTGATTTCAAAAAAAACTGTATTATGCATGTTAAGTAAATTGATGGAACTTTCAGAAGACATTTGATTCATCACGTTATTATAATTTCAAAAAATATTGAAAATATTGATGATTTTTAGGCTATACCCAATTTTCTAACCATTTTGTTTGTAAAGGCCTCATAACTGAAAAGAAGGTGTGATTTGAAAAATCTTATTTGCGTATGAAAGTAGGTTGATCTCTCCAAAGATGTATAATTGATCACGTTATGACAATTTCAAACAGTTGATGATTCTTATGCTATGCTCAGTTTTCTCGCCATTTTATTTGAAAAATCTTATTAACTCAAAGAATGGGTATGATTTAGAAAAAATCTCATTTTTGAATGTGACAGTAAGTTGATTGAGTTTTTTTTTTTTTTTTTTTTTAAATTAATAACACATTACGACAATTTTACAAAAAAAGGATGATTTCTAGGCCATTCTCGATTCTCACGCCAAGTTATTCGTGATAGTCTCATAACTCATAGTAGTTTACAATTTCAAAAAATCGTTATTTTTTAGGCTATTCTCAATTTTCACGCTGTTTATTCATAACAGCCTCATGACTCAAAGAATGCGTTTGGTTTAGTGATCCATTTTTAGCACGTGAAAGTAGATTGATAGAGCTATCCGACTATTTGTAAATCACCAAGTTATGACAACTTCGAAAAATCGATGATTTTTAGGATAAGTTCTATTCTCATGCCATTCTATTCATAACGGTTTCATATCTCGAAGAACATGTGTGATTTCAAAAAAATTATATTTTGCATGTTGAGTGAATTGATAGAGCGTTCGAACGATATATGATTCATGATGTTATAATAATTTCAAAAAATTGATGATGTAATACTCGATTTTCTAACCATTTTATCCGTGAAAGCTCGTAACTCGAAGAATGGGTGTGATTTCAAAAATCAAATTTTACATGTGAAAGTTGGTTGACCTTGTCAACGATGTATAATTGATCACGTTATGACAATTTCAAACAGTTGATGATTCTTATGCTATGCTCAGTTTTCTCGCCATTTTATTTGAAAAATCTTATTAACTCAAAGAATGGGTATGATTTAGAAAAAATCTCATTTTTGAATGTGTCAGTAAGTTGATTGGTTTTTTTTTTTTTTTTTTTGACAATGTACGATTCCTCACGTTACAACAATTTCACAAAGTTGTTGATTTTTAGACCATTCATAACAACCTCATGACTCAAGAATGGGTGTGATTTTGAAAATTTATATTTATACATAAAAGCAGGTTGATAATGTTTCCGACGATGCATGAATAATCAATTTACGACAATTTCAAAAAATCGTTATTTTTTAGGCTATTCTCAATTTTCACGCTGTTTATTCATAACAGCCTCATGACTCAAAGAATGCGTTTGGTTTAGTGATCCATTTTTAGCACGTGAAAGTAGATTGATAGAGCTATCCGACTATTTGTAAATCACCAAGTTATGACAACTTCGAAAAATCGATGATTTTTAGGATAAGTTCTATTCTCATGCCATTCTATTCATAACGGTTTCATATCTCGAAGAACATGTGTGATTTCAAAAAAATTATATTTTGCATGTTGAGTGAATTGATAGAGCGTTCGAACGATATATGATTCATGATGTTATAATAATTTCAAAAAATTGATGATGTAATACTCGATTTTCTAACCATTTTATCCGTGAAAGCTCGTAACTCGAAGAATGGGTGTGATTTCAAAAATCAAATTTTACATGTGAAAGTTGGTTGACCTTGTCAACGATGTATAATTGATCACGTTATGACAATTTCAAAAAATCAATGATTTTTAAGCTATGCTCGACTTTCTCGCTTTTATGTTTAAAACTTCATCATAACTGAAATTTTCCACAAAAAAAAAAAAAAAAAAAGTCTTATTTTCCTTTTGAAAAGTTAGTTTATAGAGTTTTTCAACAATATAAGATTCCTCACCTCATGATAATTTCAAAAGGTTGGTGATTTTTAGACCTTTCTCAATTTTGGTACCGTTTTATTCTTAAGGACCTCATAACTTAAAAAATAGGGGTGAATTCAAAAATTTGTATTTTGTATGTAAAAGTGGGTTAATAAAGTTTTCGATGGTGCATGAATAATCACGTCACGACAATTTTGAAAAATCAATGGTATTGAGGCCATTTTCGATTCTCATGCCGTTTTATTCATGATAGTCTCACAACTCAACGAGCGTGTGCAGTTTCAAAAATCCATTTTTTAACATGTGAAAATATATTGATAGAGCTTTTCGACTTTGCATGAATCATCTATTTATGACAACTTCAAAAAATCGATGATTTTTTTAGATAAGTTCATTTTTTGCGCTGTTTTTGGCCGGCTCTATTTTCACTCCACTTTATTCATAACGGCTTCAAAACTTAAGAAAGGGTTTAAAAACTTAGTTTGCATCTGAAAATAATAGTACAAAGTTTTCCAACGCTAGACCATCATGTTATGACAACTTTGAGAAATTCGCGATTTTTAGTCCATTCTCAATTTTTGCAATGTTTTATTCATAATTGCCTTGTAACTCAAAAAACAAGTGCAATTTAAAAAAAATAAAAAAAATCATGTTTTTCATGTAAAAATGGGTTCATAGTGTTTTTGACTTTTCTAATCATGTTACAACAAATTCGAAAAATTGATGGATTTTAGGCTGCTTTCAATTTTCACAGCATTTTATTTGCGACAGACTCATAACTCAAAGAATGTGTATGAATCATCATGTCATGACAATTTCAAAAAAATCATGGATTTTTTTTTTTTTGACAAGTTCATTTTTCATATCGCTTTACACTAGGTCATTTTTACTCCACTTTTATTCGTAACGACTTCAAAACTTAAATGGTTTGATTTCAAAACCTTATTTGGCGTGTGAAAATAATATGATAGAGCTTCTGGATGCTATATTACACGTTATGACAACTTCGAAAAATTGGTGGGTTTGAGGCCATGCTTGATTTTTGTACCGATTTATTCGCAGCAGCCCCGTAACTCAAAGAATGTGTGTGATTTAAAAAATCAAACTTTAATGTGAAAATCAGTTGATAGAGCTTTCTGGCTGTGTATGAATCGTCACGTTATGTTGTTTGAAAATCAATTACTTTTAGGATAAGTTCAATTTTTGAGCCTTTCTATTCACAATAGTTTTATAACTCAAAGAACGAGTGTGATTTCAAAAAATCGTATTTTGTATGCAAATCAAATTGATGGAGCTTTTGGATGATAAATGATTCGTAATTTCAAAAAATTGATGATTTTTATGCTATACTCGATTCTGTAACTATTTTAATTGTAATAATTCATAACTCAAAGAACGGGTGTGATTTTGAAAGTCATATTTTGCGTGTGAAAGGAATTTGATCTCTCCAACGATGTACAATTGATAAGGTTATGACAATTGCAGAAAATCAATAATTTTTAGGTTATGCCCGATCATCTCGCTGTTTTATTCGAAACATCTTCATAAGTCAAGGAACGGCTGTGATTTCGAAAAATCATATTTTGCATGTGAAAGTAAGTTGATAGAGTTTTTTGACAATGCAATATTCCTCACGTCACAATAATTTCAAAAAATTGATGATTTTTAGACCATTCACGATTTTCGCACCATTTTATTTGTCACCACCTCATAAATCAAAGAATGGTCGTGATTTTGAAAATTTGTAATAGCCTCATAACTCAAAGAACACATGTGATTCGAAAAAAAATAAAATTTAGCAGGTTTTATATCGATAGAGCTTTCCGATTATGTATGAATCATTTAGGTACGAAATAGGATAAGTTCTATTTTCGTTCCCTTTTTTTGTAATAGTTTCATAACTCAAAGAATGTTATGATAATTTCAAAAATTGATTATGTTTAGGTTATACTCTACTTTCGGACTGTTTTTATTCATAATAGCTTTATAACTCAAAGAACGACCGTGATTTCAAAAATTGCACTTTGTGTGTGAAAGTAAGTTGATCTCTCGAACGACGTATAATTGATCACATTACCACAATTTCAAAAAAAAGCAATGATTTAGGCCATACATGGTTTTCTTGTTGTTTTATTCGATACATCTTCATAACTTAAAGAATGGGTGTGATTTCAAAAAATCATGTTTTGCACATGAAAGTAAGTTGATAGAGTTTCTCAACGATGTAAGATTACTTAGTTACAAGAATTTCAAAAATTTGATGATTTTTAAGCCATCCTCGATTTCAAACTATTTTATTCATAATGATCTCATATCTCAAAGAACGGTGAGTGATTTCAAAGGTTCACATTTTGTATGTAAAAGTGGGTTGATAATATTTTTCGATGGTGTGTCATTCACGTTACGACAATTTCGAAAAATCAATTGTTTTTATGCTATTCTCAATTTTCACTCCATTTTATTTGTAACTACTTCAAAACCTTATGTTGCATGTGAAAATTATTTGATAGAGCTTTCCGACGCTATATCGTCATGTTATGAAAATTTTGAAAAATTGGTGGCTTTTAGGCCATTTCTTGATTTTCCCACCGGTTTATTCATTATAGCCTCATAACTTAAAGAATGTGTGTGATTTTAAAAAATTGAGTTTTAACATGTGAAAATTGATTGATAGAGCTTTTTGACTATGTATGAATTATCAAGTTTTGTCAACTTCAAAAAAATCGATGATTTTTAGGATAAGTATGATTTTGATGCCGGTCTATTTGTAATAGTTTCAAAGTGAAAGAATGGGATTGATTTTTTTTTTTTTAAATCATATTTTGCATCTAAAGTAAGTTGATGGTGCTTTCGAAAGATATATGATTCATCAGGTTATGATAATTTCAAAAAAAAAAAAAATTTGTGATTTTAGGTTATACTCGATTTTCATACCATTTTTATTCTAAAAAGCTTCATAACTCAAAACGGGCGTCATTTCAAAAA
>NW_019252234.1:0-1251 GCF_002742605.1 Olea europaea var. sylvestris | reverse complement strand
GTCATATCTTTGTTGTAGGAAACATGTATTTGTAACAACACAGGTCATTACACTTTCTTCTACTGTTGTTAATGCCTTTATTTATTTGTATTTGTATGAAGCACAAAGTAAAAATTAGTTACTACATAAAGACATTTTGATGTCTAAGATTGAGAAGCAGAATCAATGAATAAAAGAAAACATAACACGATTAGATGAAGAAACATGGGAACACCTTTTGACAACTAAGATTTGAGAACGTGCAAAAGGTACCTAAGAAGCTCTAGTAGTTTAGGAATAGTGAGACACCAAAATGTAAAGTATTGTTGATTGCTTAAGATATATCTAGTGGTAGGAAGATTGACCGTAAATGAAAAGATTAGTATGCTAGAACTAAGAAGAAAACTTGCACATTCCAGTGAAAATAACCTCCACATGCTTATTTAAAGAGAATGGAAAATGTAATACAATAAGTATGTTTCTTGGGTGGAAGAGTGAGGAAAGAGGCTAGTTGCATATAAGTGTACGATGTAGAAAGAGATGGGTATAATAAAAATTAAATGACAAAGCAAAGCAGAACACATGGAATGCCAGATTACTATTAGAGGATGATGATACTTCTTATGGGCTCTTACAAACATATGGTACAGGCATCAAAGATGTTGAAGGAGTTTATTTCACATAGAATTATATCTTAAACATATGGCACATGGTAGCCTCTGGTTGATTTATTGCTTATCCATATTAATTTACATGATTCTCGTGTGTGGGTTCACATGCTTCCCCAATCCCCATAAAAGGAAAAGGAAGATGGCGCCACTCTCACTATGTTGAATCGTCGCTAATTATGCAATGTTTCGACTGTTCGGGAGAGGCATCATCTTGAGGGTGGATTTTAGCTACTCTTGCATTTCTTCTATTTATATCAATTAACCCTAAGGACCATATGCCCCTTATCTTTTGGCAGATCACTACGTTTTTACAAAGATCGTGTGTTCTTTCTTATGTCTAGTAAAACTTCTCTTTTCACTCTTCTAATAATATATAAAATGTACTATTTATTTTGGCACCTTTTCTGTTGAAATGTTCTGATTTAGCGCATATATTTGTCTGTAAAAGTTAAAAGTAATACACCCTTGATTGCTTAATATAGATGGTTCATTATAGGATATTTCATTCCACAGCTCATTTCGTAAGTTCAGTCCCAGAGTATATGTTACAAGATCAATTTTCCAGTATGAATTTCAGTAGTGCTTGTTTGGGAGAAATTAT
>NW_019252233.1:0-1251 GCF_002742605.1 Olea europaea var. sylvestris | reverse complement strand
GGGTTGCAAGGTGCAAAGTCTGTGGTAACTCCATTGGCTCCACATTTTAGGCTCTCTGGTAAACAGTCTCCTACGACAGCGGAAGAAAAGGTACGCATGGATCGTGTGCCTTATGCTAATGCAGTTGGCAGTTTGATGTATGCCATGGTGTGTACACGCCCAGACATTTCACAGGCGGTTACTGTGGTCAGTAGATTCATGGCGAATCCGGGGAAGGCACACTGGGAAGCTTTGAAGTGGATCCTGAGGTACTTAAAAGGTACCGCGGATACGGGTCTATGTTTTGGTAGAGATGCATGTCATATAAGTGGGTTTGTGGACTAGGATTATGCAGGTGATCTAGATAGACGACGATCTACTACTGGATATGTGTTTTGCATACATGGTGCCCCAGTTAGTTGGCGATCGATGTTACAGGCTACAGTTGCTCTTTCTACCACAGAGGCCGAGTATATGGCCATGGCAGAGGGAGTGAAGGAAGCATTGTGGCTATGGGGTCTTCTAGATGATTTGGGGATTGAGCAGGATTGTGTGGATTTGTGGTGTGATAGCCAGAGTGCGATTCATTTGGCTAAGAATCAGGTTTATCATGCTCGAACCAAGCATATTGACGTCAGGTATCATTTTGTGCGTGATGTTAGAGAGGAAGGTGATATTTCACTCTCGAAAGTACACACAAATGAGAACCCAGCTGACATGTTAACCAAAGTGGTGACGGGTAGCAAGTTTCAACATTGCTTGGACTTGCTTCACATTAGTCCGTGTTGATATGCCCGAGAGGGCATGGCCCTTCGGGGCGAGGTTGGAATGAGGTGGAGAGTATATGAAGGTGGAGGTGAACTACGGAGGCTTGATCCCGAGTTATGGGTACGTAGGCAATCATGGTTTGAATGATGCAGCCGAGTTGGTGCTTGTTTCTTCTCCTTGTGTTCGTCCAAAATTTGAGGTCTATCAAATGATGTACGAGGTGGAGAATTGTGAGAAGAAGAAGAAGCTGCAGGGAAGGGGGGAGTTCTGCCGGGTGCCCAGGCGCCATCAATGGGCGTCTAGGCGGCCAGGCAGAAACTGGGCGCTTAGGCGCCACACATGGGCGCCTAGGCGCCCCGAAGGAATTCTCCAAACAGAAACTGGGCGCCTAGGCACCATGTCCAAGCGCCTAGGCGCCCCCGCATGTATATATATATGCATTTTTTCCCTCTTTCATTACAACACACACAACACAAGACCTAGAGAGAAAATTAGAGAGAAAAC
>NW_019252232.1:0-1251 GCF_002742605.1 Olea europaea var. sylvestris | reverse complement strand
TCCATTTCCTCAACGATTGCAACCAATTTCAAAACTCAACCGTAATTCTGAAATTTTTGAACTTTTCAAACAAGTTATAAAATTAACATACCATTATTGGATACAATCAAAATTTTTAATGGACTTATGCACTGTCAAGAGGAAACTTTTTAATGGATATGCAAAATTTTTTAATCAAGAATATATGCAAAATTTTTAATGGACTTGTGCACTATCAAGAGGAAACTTAATGTTCAACACAAAGCATTTTTGATAAATTCTATTATCAAATGACAGGTCATCCATTTCTTGGAAATCAAAGTTTGAAAAATTAGCACAACAGTGATGTCCATGATTTCAACTGTTCAAATGCCAGAGCTCGACTTGAAGCCATTACCATCTAATCTGAAATACTCGTTTTAGGGTGAAGATGAAACTTTTCCGATAATAATTTCTTCCCAACTTGATGTGCACCAAGAAGGCAATTTAGGCAATTTTTTATAAACTTTAAAAATGCATAAAAATGTTTTAGGATGAACCATAGCTGATATAAAGGGGATTAATCCTTTGATTTGCACACATAAGATTTATTTGGAGGAATATGCTAAACCTACAAGAGAAATGCAACGAAGGCTTAATGAAGAAATATTTTTAAAGTTAATGGTCATCGTTTGAAACCGTTTTTTGAGAATTTCTCTAGATTAGAAGAGTCCATTGCTTTATTGTTTTATTTTGTATGTTTGTTTTTTCAGCTTATAATGTTATGTGTTTGTTTTAGGTGTGTTTCTTTTATTGTCATTTTTTTCTCTCTAATGAAATTGAAGGTTCATTTCGACCAAGTTTATGCAGTTCCAGGTAAAGTTCAAAACCCGACCCTTTGTTCCAAATTTTTGCTCCTAGTAGTCCTTCATACATTTTGCATGTTTAATCTTCACATTGAAATTGTTTTTATATTATTGTGACTAGGGGATGTTGCTTTGATTTATTTCATGTTAGATTGATTTACGTTGAGCACAATAATCATGAAAATTGATTTGGATTGGATCAATGGATAGAATATGTAGAATGTGTTGTAGGGAGACATTGAGATGGATGTGGATTTTGTTAAATTTTGTGTGGATTGCTTAAGACCAATGAGATGATAATTAGGTGAAAATCTTAAGTTAAAAATCGATTTTCGAGAATAAGTGTTTAATGAAGGGTATTGCACTAAAACAGGTGCATGAAACAGAAGACGGACTAAATGTCTTGATTAAGTCCCAAATATTTATT
>NW_019252231.1:0-1251 GCF_002742605.1 Olea europaea var. sylvestris | reverse complement strand
ATTAAAAAAAAAAAAAAAAAGATTAAACCCTAACCTTAAGGGTCCCCCACCACCCCTGCCCTGGAGCATCATGAGGGAGGTAAATCGCAGGTTATGCCTCCAAGGGTATAGGGTGGAAGACTGCTTGTACACTTGCACTTACCCAAGAGCTAAATCCATATTTCAGGATTCGAACCCTTGACGCATTAGCCTCAAGCAAAGCTGGATTTCTCCACCCTCCCCTTTTACCACTTGGAGATGTGCCCTGGGGGCGGGCTATACATATTAAATAGTACGTAATATTGACATATAGCCACGTATCTTATCATGTTACTAAATTTATATATCTTGCTACCTATGTAACGTGCATTGGATCTGTATGTTTAATTACTCTGTCACTTATTTTTAGTTTGGGGTTCAAAACGTCAATGACCATTCACTCTTCCAGTATTGTTTAGAATTTTAAAATTTTCCGAAAAGTTTCTATAATTTGTAGTTTCAACATTGTTTAGCATCCGTCCCTCCTTCACGCACCTATTGAAAACAAAGGATTATGATGACGTGGCAAACTGAATCGTTAATTTTTCAGACGGGTCTAATGGGTAAAACGTCGAAAGTACCCTGGTGACTCTTGGAAGTATTGGGCCATTGAGATTTTTTCGCTTGGTTTTGATTTTCCTCTTTTTTATGTGTGGGTACACTACACATAGAAAAAATATTTGAAGTGTCTTGTTTACTTTGATTCGTAGGAAGATATGCTTTGAAGTCTTAGATTTATTTGTTGTGAACTCCTTCGATTTTTAGTTAATTTTCATATTATTAGATTGGGAACATTGAAGGCTATAAAACGAAAATATTAATTTATGAAAAAATTGAGTATACATAATCTTTAATTTACTTGTATGCTAAACCGTGAATTTTCATTTAGTTTTCCGTGACAAATAGATGTTAAACTTCAATTTTTGTGACCAAACATCTCAAGGGTAAAATGTATTTATGAAATTTATAATCTGTAAGACTGTTAAGGTTAACCCTAACGACATGCTAACATACAGTTAGCATGGGAGTTGCATGACTTCTTGAAACAAAACCCTAGTTTAGTGACCATCAATATTTTTAACACATAGCTGAATGAAATTTATAACAAACGAGGTACCCAACTCTGCTTTGATCCAAAAATAAAAATATAAATAATAATAATAATAATAATAATAATAATAATAATAATAATAAATAGAAAATAGATTGCTACATCAACTTGCTGTCCAGTCC
>NW_019252230.1:0-1251 GCF_002742605.1 Olea europaea var. sylvestris | reverse complement strand
GATTCCATTTGAGATAGACTCGCAATTCGCTAAAAACGAACAAACCCAAAGTTATCATGAAATCAAAAACCACTTTTCATTGGCTTGAGTCCAATCGAATTAGATTAGCAATTTGTAAAAAATGAACAAACCTCAAAAACAACTTTTCATTTGCTTGATTCCAATCGAATTAGACTAGCAATTCGCCAAAAACGAACAAACTCAAAATTATCATGAAATCAAAAGCCACTTTTCATTAGCTCGATTCCAATCGAATTAGACTAGCAATTAGATAAAAATGAACAAAGCCGAAGTTATCATGAAATCAAAAATCACTTTTCATTTGCTCGAGTCCAATCGAATCAGACTAGCAATTCGTAAAAAACAAACAACCCCGAAGTTATCATGAAATGAAAAACCACTTTTCATCGGCTCGAGTCGAATCTAATTAGACTAGCAATTCGTAAAAATGAACAATCCTCAAAAACCACTTTTCATTTGCTCGATTACAATCGATTTAGACTTGAAGTTCGCCAAAAACGAACAAACCCGAAGTTATCATGAAATAAAAAGCCACTTTTCATTGGCTCAGTCCAATCGAATTAGACTAGCAATTCGTAAAAAATGAACAAACCTCAAAAACCACTTTTCATTTGCTCATTTCCAATCGAATTAGACTTGCAATTAACGAAAAATGAACAAACCCGAAGTTCTCATGAAATCAAAAATCACTTTTCATTGGCTCGATTCCATTTGAGATAGACTAGCAATTCGCTAAAAATGAACAAACCCGACGTTATAATGAAATCAAAAATCACTTTTCATTGGCTCAAGTCCAATCGAATTAGACTAGCAATTCGTAAAAAATGAACAAACCTCAAAAACCACTTTTCATTTGCTCATTTCCAATCAAATCAGACTAGCAATTCGCAAAAAACAAACAACCCCGAAGTTATCATGAAATCAAAAACCACTTTTCATTGGCTCGAGTCCAATCGAATTAGACTAGTAATTCGTTAAAATGAACAAACCTCAAAAACCACTTTTCATTTGCTCGATTGCAATTGAATTAGTCTACCAATTCGCAAAAAATGAACGAACACAAAGTTATCATGAAATCAAAAGCCACTTTTCATTAGCTCGAATCCAATTGAATTAGACTAGCAATTAGATAAAAATGAACAAACCTGAAGTTATAATGAAATCAAAAATCACTTTTCATTGGCTCGAGTCCAATCGAATTAGATTAGCAATTTATAAAAAATGAACAAA
>NW_019252229.1:0-1251 GCF_002742605.1 Olea europaea var. sylvestris | reverse complement strand
CTTCTGTTCTAGTGCGAGATGCAGACTCCCACCAGTGGCCTGCAGGGTCAACCAACATGAATTCTACACATAACACCTTTTGAACATCAGTGCAAGATAGATGCTTGAAGATTCGCTCCATTCCTCTTATCCATTCTTCGGCTGCTAGTGGGTCTACCTTGCCATCAAAGGTTGGGGGTTTGTAGCGACTGAGCTGTTCCACAATTGAGCTAAAGTTATTAGTGTTTGCACCATGGGGACCAACCTATGCTTGTTGCCTACCCAAATCTAGTACTGCCTTTAGAAAATCCCTAATGATCGTAGCTTGGTTTTGTTGTTGTCTCAACATTTTCTTAACACAAATAAAATTTTAATTTTGGAATATTTGATATAAACAACCTAATATTATTAATAATCTTTGTAATAATGAAGAACTTTAAAAATATAAATTTCCAAATCCTTGCATATAGTAATTTGCTCTAAAAAAATCAAATAAATAAATAAAGAATTAAACTTTTCCTACGTAAAGAAGTAAGACTTGTTTCTATTCCCTGTAAGTCTTAAAATCTTCTTTTTATAGCGTCTCATAATCTGAAGTAATGCGTGATTTTGGCTCTGAATCTGCGACCAAATCAATAAAATCTTGTGGTTGGATTTCTTACTCAGGGTCTTTTGGCTCTGGTTCGATCTCTTCCTCTGGGTCTTCCTTCGGCTCCTCCTCTAGCTCTAGCTCTGGCTCTGGCTCTGGCTCTGGCTCTGGTTCGGGTTCAAGCTCGGGTGCCAATGCTTGTTGTCTGGTTCGATCTCTTCCTCTGGGTCTTCCTTCGACTCCTCCTCTAGCTCTGGCTCTGGTTCGGGTTCAAGCTCGGGTGCCAATGCTTGTTGTCTGTGATTCCATAAAATTATGATATCCTCACAGTATCCTTTAAAATAATCTTATCCCAATCTTCTTTCAAATATAACCCATAATCCATATCCCTCACGAAGTAAGCTACGTCTCTCCATTGAGGTCACATAGTGCTTATAAGGTGGTATATCGAGAGGACTGTCCCCTCATTATATGCGAATGATCTTGCTCATTCCCACTTAGAAAGGAAATTTTCAACATGTTCAACAAAAGTTCGTTCCCATCTTACTTCATAATTTATGTAGTTCTTAATGACCATTTCAGCACGCTAGAGGTATGTTAGGCTATTCCTAGTCATCCTAATCATGTGACAAGTATAATTTTAATTATGCTTGATTTTGCATTATCAATATTATTTTATTCTC
>NW_019252228.1:0-1251 GCF_002742605.1 Olea europaea var. sylvestris | reverse complement strand
GAATCTTTCAAATTTTAGCCCGTTCCGACATTGTCGCGAAAAATGACAAAATTGTCCCCCGCGTGATTTTTGTTCCCGATCAAACTGTCAAATTTTAGCCCATTCCGACATCGTCGCGAAAAATGAGGAAATTGCCCTCGATGCAATTTTTGTTTCCGATGAATCTGTCAAATTTTAGCCCATTCCGACACCGTCGCGAAAAATGACGAAATTGCCCCGGGCGCATTTTTGTTTCCAATCAATCAGTCAAATTTTAGACCATTCCGGCACCTTCGCGAAAAATGACGAAGTTTTCCCTGCATTATTTTTGTTTCCGATTAATTTGTCAAATTTTAGCCCATTCCGACACCGTCGCGAAAAATGACGAAATTGCCACGGGCGCGATTTTTGTTTCCGATCAATCAGTAAATTTTAGCTCATTCAGAAATCGTCGCAAAAAATGACGAAATTGCCCCCGGCGGGATTTTTGTTTCCGATCAATCAGTCAAATTTTAGCCCATTCAGATACCTTCGCGAAAAATGACGAAATTGCCCTCGGTGCGATTTTTGTTTCCGATCGATCAGTCAAATTTTAGCCCATTCCAACACCGTCGCGAAAAATGACGAAATTGTCCCGGCGCAATTTTTGTTTCCGAGGAATATGTCAAATTTTAGCCCGTTCCGACATTGTCACGAAAAATGACGAAATTGCCCCCGGCGTGATTTTTGTTCTCGATCAAGCTGTCAAATTTTAGCCCATTCCGAAACCGTCGCGAAAAATGAGGAAATTGCCCCCGGCACGATTTCTGTTTCCGATCAATCAGTCAAATTTTAGCCCATTCAGACATCATCGCGAAAAATGACGTAATTGCCCCGGTGCGATTTTTGTTTCCGACGAATCTGTCAAATATTAGCCCAATCATATACCGTCGCGAAAAATGACGAAATTGCCCTCGGTGCGATTTTTGTCTTCGATCGATCAGTCAAATTTTAGCCCATTCCGACACCGTCGCGAAAAATGACGAAATTGTCCCGGCGTGATTTTTGTTTCCGATGAATCTGTCAAATTTTAGCCCGTTCCAACATTGTTGCGAAAAATGACGAAATTGCCCCCGGCTCTATTTTTGTTCCCGATCAAGCTGTCAAATTTTAGCCCATTCCGACACCGTCGCGAAAAAGGAGGAAATTTCCCCCGGCGCGATTTCTGTTTTCGATCAATCAGTCAAATTTTAGCCCATTCAGACATCGTCGCGAAAAATGACGTAATTTCCC
>NW_019252227.1:0-1251 GCF_002742605.1 Olea europaea var. sylvestris | reverse complement strand
TGGTGTGCTTGATAAGATAAGTCTTTGTGACTAATCTGTTGTAATATTCTGAGATATTACTGTATATCTGCTGCCTAATTTTTTGGGGCATTATAGTGCAACCGAGCTGTATCCATTGATAGTTGATGCTCAACAGGGGATTAGGCACTTGTGCTGAACCTCTGGGGTTTCGGTCGAAAAATCATTGTGTTCATTATTTTCTGCACTTTTATTTTCTGTATTTCTTGATTCGGTTTCTTATGAATGTTGGTTAATGCTGTGTGCCTCGACATTTCAAAAAGGTTGAACCCCAACCTTGAGGGCCCCACTGTCCCGTCCCTAGAGTTTTGAAAGGGAGGTAAATCGCGGGATGTGCCCCAGCAGGCCAAGGAACAAGAGCTGTCTGTACACTGCGCCTATAAGGAATCCAATTCCATGTTACAGGAATCGAACCCCCACATTGCGGCTGCTAGCAATGTGTGAGATAATCTCACTCCTATCCTTTGCACCACTGGGCTATGTCCCGGGGGCTATTTCCATAATAATACCTTGCATTTTTGGGTGGTGGGCTCCTCATTTCTGTGTGATTCTGGTACGGTACTTTGATCTGATTTTGCATTAGGGCAGCCACCGTTCATCTTAATGAAGTAGTAGTTCTAAAGAAAAGAGAAGGGATGAAAGTGAATGAGTGAGATCACTTGAAGAGACGAACTTTGCATACTACTGAAAATTTGAAAGGGCTAACAACAACATTGTACGCCATATTTGGAATGATGACAAAACTAACCGATGGTGTTTTCTCCAGTTAAATGTTTCAATAATCTTTCAATTTATACGATGGTCACAATTTATTTCCTAAATTTTAAAGTGCTTCAAAGTGCTTATTGAAAATTTTCAATTTGCACTCCATCCATCACCCTCGAAACTCTTTTATCTTATTGTCGACATGATTAATGAAAATCACTCCTAAAAAGTTGGGGTCATTAAAATATTTACAAATCAACTAAACCTTCATTACTCATCAAACTTGTACTTGGTCATAGTTTAACTCGGGAAAATTGCAGTCAAGGTACCAAATCTTTCGTTAATTAGCAGACTTTGCTCAAACTTTTCATTTGTTCCACCGTGAGTACCAAACTTTTAAAAAATATACAACTGAAGTCCAAATGGATGGTTTCTGTTAGTTTGACAGTTAGTTAACCCAATAAATTAACTTTGACCAATTTTAAAAGGAGTAAAATTGTAATTTTGAATTAAAATTAAAAAAAAAAA
>NW_019252226.1:0-1251 GCF_002742605.1 Olea europaea var. sylvestris | reverse complement strand
ACTGTGTCGAAATTGGCTGAAATTTGGCAGTTTGATCTGAAATAAAAATCGCGCCGGGGGCAATTTCGTCATTTTTCGCGACTTTATCGGAATTGGCTAAAATTTAACTGGTTGATCGGAAACAAAAATCGCGTCGAGGGCAATTTCGTCATTTTTCGCGACTGTGTCGGAATTGGCTGAAATTTGGCAGGTTGATCGAAAATAAAAGTCGCGCTGCTAGCAATTTCATCATTTTTCACGACTGTTTCGGAATGGGCTAAAATTTGACTGGTTGATCGTGTACAAAAACCGCTCCGGGTGTGATTTCGTTATTTTTCGCGACTGTGTCGGAATTGGCTAAAATTTGATAGTTTGATCGGAAACAAAAATCTCCCCGAGGGCAATTTCGTCATTTTTCTCGACTGTGTCGGAATGGACTCAAATTTGATAGGTTGATCGGAGACAAAAATCGCGCCGTGGGCAATTTCCTCATTTTTTGTGACGATGTTGGAATGGGCTGGAATTTGACAGGTTGATCGGAAAAAAAAAAACCAGGCCGGGGTCAATTTCGTCATTTTTCTCGACTGTGTCGGAATTAGCTGAAATTTGACTTGTTGATCGGAACGCCGGGGGCAATTTCATCATTTTTCTCGACTTTGTCGGAATTGGCTGAAATTTGGCAGTTTGATCTGAAATTAAAATCGCGCCGGGGGCAATTTCGTCATTTTTCCCGACTGTGTCGGAATGGGCTTAATTTTGACAGTTTGATCGGAAACAAAAATCGCGCCGGAAGCAATTTCGTCATTTTTCTCGACTGTGTCGGAATTGGCTGAAATTTCGCTGTTTGATCGGAAATAAAAATCGCGCTGGCGGCAATTTCGTCATTTTTCTCGACTGTGTCGGAATGGGCTCAAATTTGACAAGTTGATCGGTAACAAAAATCGCGCCGGGGGTAATTTCGTCATTTTCCTCGACTGTGTCGGAATTGGCTGAAATTTGGTAGTTTGATCTGAAATAAAAATCGCGCCGGGGGCAATTTCGTCATTTTTCTCGACAGTGTCGGAATGGGCTCAAATTTGACAGGTTGATCGGGAACAAAAATCGCGCCGGGTGTAATTTTGTCATTTTTCGCGACTGTATCGAAATTGGCTAAAATTTGACTGGTTGATCGGAAACAAAAACCGCGCAAGGGGCAATTTCATCATTTTTCCCGACTGTGTCGGAATTGGCTGAAATTTGGCAGTTTGATCGGAAATAAAAATCCCGCCGGCG
>NW_019252225.1:0-1251 GCF_002742605.1 Olea europaea var. sylvestris | reverse complement strand
GCAATGGTGTCGGAATGGGCTCAAATTTGACAGGTTGATCGGGAACAAAAACTGCGCCGGGTAAATTTCGTCATTTTTCGCGATTGTGTCGGAATGAACTCAAATTTGACAGGTTGACCGGAAACAAAAATCGTGCCGGGTGCAATTTCGTCATTTTTCGCCACTGTGTCGGAATGGGCTGAAATTTGACTGGTTGATCGGAAACAAAATCCGCGCCAGGGGCAATTTCGTCATTTTTCGCGACTGTGTCGGAATGGGCTAAAATTTTACTGGTTGATCGGAAACAAAAACCGCGACGGGGGCAATTTCGACATTTTTTACAATGGTGTCGGAATGGGCTCAAATTTGACAGGTTGATCGGGAACAAAAATTGCGCCGGGTGCAATTTCGTCATTTTTCGCGACTGTGTCGGAATGGACTAAAATTTGACAGGTTGGTCGGAAGTAAAAATCGTGCCGGGGGCGATTTCGTCATTTTTCGCCACTGTGTCGGAATGGGCTAAAATTTTACTGGTTGATCGGAAACAAAAACCGCGACGGGGGCAATTTCGACATTTTTTACAATGGTGTCGGAATGGGCTCAAATTTGACATGTTGATCACGAACAAAAATCGCGTCGGGGCAATTTCGTCATTTTTCGCGACTGTGTCGGAATGGACTAAAATTTGACAGGTTGGTCGGAAGTAAAAATCGTGCCGGGGGCGATTTCGTCATTTTTCGCCACTGTGTCGGAATGGGCTAAAATTTTACTGGTTGATCGGAAACAAAAACCGCGACGGGGGCAATTTCGACATTTTTTACAATGGTGTCGGAATGGGCTCAAATTTGACATGTTGATCACGAACAAAAATCGCGTCGGGGCAATTTCGTCATTTTTCGCGACTGTGTCGGAATGGACTAAAATTTGACAGGTTGGTCGGAAGTAAAAATCGTGCCGGGTGCGATTTCGTCATTTTTCGCCACTGTGTCGGAATGGGCTAAAATTTGACTGGTTCATCGGAAACAAAAATCGCGCCGGGGGCAATTTCGTCATTTTTCGCGACTGTGTCGGTATTGGCTAAAATTTGACAGGTTGATCGGAAACAAAAATCGCGCCAGGGGCAATTTCATAATTTTTCGCGACTGAGTCGGAATGGAATGAAATTTGGCAGGTTCATCGGAAATAAAAGTCGCACCGGGGGCAATTCCGTCATTTTTCGCGACTGTGTCGGAATGGTCTAAAATTTGACTGGTTCATAGGAAACAAAAATCG
>NW_019252224.1:68099-70438 GCF_002742605.1 Olea europaea var. sylvestris | reverse complement strand
GCTCCCAAAAAAAAAAAAACTCCATTAATCTCAATCTCAAAGTTCTGCTAATTACAATGAAAGCAATAACTATTTATACCCAAACCCTAAAATAATTAAAAAGGAAATAAAATATTAAAAACCTAATTTAAGAAAGTAAAACACGTCACCTAATATAGCAAAAATATCAAAAGAAAAGTATTCTAGTCAAAGTTGGAAATTCGCGTGACATTGGAAGATTATGGTCTCAAATTGTCTTATGCGACCGCATTGAAGAATAGGCTGCGGTCGCATGGTTATCCTGATATCTGCCGCCCAAAGTCCTGCCTCTTCGGTTGCGACCGCATGGAGTTCATGAGGTGGGGTCGCATGGCTTCCGAAATCTGGCCCATTTTTAATTGACTTGGCAGAAGTCAATCCCAATCGTTTCACCCATTAATCCCAACACGAATCTATACCATTGGCTCATTAACTTCATCTCCTTGGACTTTTTCACTCAAACATGTAAATTGCAAGGCTCGTTGGCTGGAATTAAATTCAAACTTTGCACTTGGTTTTCTTCCAACAATCGCCAATTCTTCAGTTGTTTTTGGCGCACCCCAGATCACATCAGAACATGTCTACTTTCTGGGATTGGCAAAGTCCTTGCCTGAATCATCAACTCCACAACTATCTAAACTTGAATTTAAGGACGCCATTTTTCAATGAAAAGAGAAGCTGTCAATGGAAACTGGGGAACAAGGAAAAAATCAGAAAGAAAAATAGAAGCAGCCGCAACACACAGAACAGAGAAGGAATGGAATTCGTCTTTGATATTTGAGAATTTCTTCCCTTTCAAGTTTAAACTTTTAGACGAAATGTTTCACCATAATATGTGAATATTTGAATACCCTTTTACCCTATATACTGCTTGTAGATTCCAGAATTCATCTATTCAGAAAACCATATTGACGCAAAATTTTGAAGCACATTATATTTATCTCCCTTTCATGTACTTTGAAATAATACATGGAGAACAAACAATTGATTTATATTGTTAGGGAAAAATGCGGTGCAAATTTATCACTGAAGCCCATAAACTAACAATGCCCCAACTCCACCAATACCAGCTACAAGCCCAATGATGACTCCAATAGGAGGCAATCCTCCACCTATAGCTTTTCCTGTGTTAACATCATATCGCGCAAACCTCTTCTTTGGCGCTCTACACTGTGGGCAGGTGTAATCTTCCGGCTGCATCGTAAGATAAGTCACAAGAATTTTATTAGAGCTTAATTGACTGCTATAATACGATTTTGACAGTCATTTATGAGTAAGCATCATACTAGGTACGTACTTGTTTATTACACTCAGTAAAATTCAGAAGAAAGGAGAAAAGAAGGCTTGCCTGTTCATCAAAAGGTTTTGGCAAGGTGTATATGAATCCACAATCAATGCATATATGAGTTGCTCGAGCCTGAAAATAATTGAACCCATTTACTCACTGAGATAAACAGAAAATACATGTAAGAAAAAGCTTATGATGCTGCAGCAAGCCTTGCCTTTTGAGATTCGGTTAATTTCCGACCAAAGCGTGGAGGAGCTGGACGTTTTGGTAGTCTTTTGACATCAACCTCGGCACCTCTGTATGGAAAGATTATTTAAAGATTATCAGTCATAAAGTGTTGCCAATTTTATATGCCTCAGCACATCACGCCCAAGTAAGATTTTGTTCTTAGTACTCCATATGAGTATAGTTGAAGCGGCATAAAGGTGGCGTTATACTGAATTATATAGCTAAATGTTATAGATACATCCCTTTATGATCATAGCCTTGTACAAATTTAGCTTTGATCATCCAGCAGGAAAGAAAAAGTTGCAAATTCTCATCACAATATAAACATTGGAAGACTTGGAATGATTTCAGCAGCATTCAGCTACATCTTGAATATATACAGTAGAAGAAACTTTGATGTTTGTAGTTTGCTATACATTTGGACTATTCACTAAAAGGTCAGTTAAATTTTCGTAAAAAAAAAAAAGAAAGAAAGAAAGAAAAAAAATTCCTCGCTAAGAATTAAATAGAGCCAACTAACATATTTCAGAGATCATCCAGTTAAGAGTGAATAAATAGCATTGTAACTTCTAGTGGCTTCAAATACAATGAATAGGGACAAGTGAGATGTTCAAGCCTAGCATAAGAAGAATTTACTTTACGCAATCTCAAAAGATAAGATGTGAATAAAACAAAGGGAAGTGTCTAAGTATGACTATTCAGGAGTAAACCACAAGAAATCAATAATTTTTATTATGTGTGTATTTTTAGATTTTGGTCTCGCTCAAAGTGAAAGATATCACGAGAATTGTTTAAGAATTGCTTT
>NW_019252224.1:42043-65194 GCF_002742605.1 Olea europaea var. sylvestris | reverse complement strand
GATGCTATATATATAGCAGCTTGATTGTCGCAGTATAAAGAACTCGGCTGAGGGTGATTGACTTGCAAAGCATGAAGAATGTACCAAAGCCAAGTGAGTTTGCTGCAAGTACTGGACATAGCTCTGTACTCCGCTTCAGCTGAGGAGCGTGATACTACTGATTGCTTCTTGGAACGCCAAGACACCAAAGACCATCCAAGAAGAACACAATATCCAGTGACAGAACGTCCGGTGTCTGGGCAAGAACCCCAGTCAGAGTCACAATATGCTCTCAAATTCAAGGGCGAAGAAATGGAGAAGAAAAGTCCTTGTCCTGGGGAAGATTTAATTTAAGGACCTTATGTGCAGCATGTAAATGAGATACAGTAGGAGAAGCCATGAATTGACTAAGACTGTGAATGGCATAGCTTAAGTCTAGACGCGTAATTGTGAGATGGAGTAACCGTCTAATTAAGTGCCGATAAGCAGCAGGGTCAGCAAGAGGTTGGCCCGAGTGTTTGCTCAATTTTAAATTTTGTTCCATGGGAATCTTAGCAGGTATAGCACCAAGAAAACTAGAATCTGCAAAAATATCCAATGCGTATTTTCGTTGACAAATGACAATCCCACGCTGTGAACGAGCTACCTCAATCCCCAAAAAGTAACGAAGGTTCCCAAGGGATTTAATACGAAATTTAGCACTGAGAAGATCTTGCAAAGAGGCAATGGAAGTCAAATCTGAACTAGCAACAATGATGTCATCAACATACACTAACAACGCTATAAAAGAGTGATTTGTGGCCAGTGTAAAAGGACTATAATCTGCCCTGCATTGTTGGAAACCAAAATTAAGAAGAGCACTGGAAAATGTGGAGTACCATTGACGGGAGGCTTGTTTCAAGCCATAAAGACTCTTAAGTAATTTGCATACTTGCTCCAGTTGCCCTTTGGAATAACCAGGAGGTTTTTTCATGTAGACTTCTTCATCAAGGCTACCATGAAGGAATGCATTTAGAACATCAAATTGTTTTAAATACCATCCCCGTACGTCAGCAATAGCTAATAAAAATCTTATAGTCCCAAGTTTAGCCACGTGGGAGATTGTATCATGAAAGTCCACTCCCTCTTGTTGCGTGTAGCCCTTAACAACTAGGCGTGCCTTGTGACGTTCTAATCTACCATTAGAATTATATTTCAACTTGTAAACCCCCTTACACCCTATGGCACGCTTATTAGGAGGAAGAGCGGTGAGGGTCCAAGTGTGATTCTATTCAAGGGCAGAGAGTTCAGTTTCCATTGCATCAAGCCAGTTAGGGTCCTTAACTGCCTCATCATAGGTAGTTGGTTCAGTGTGACTAGAGATTGAAGTGGTGAAAGCATGAAATGTGGGTGATAATCTTTGATAAGATAAAGAATGAGTAAGAGAGGAAGGTTTACCTGAAGTAGAAGAGCTCATCTTAGGCGACGATAGAGAATGGTTAGTTGAGTTGACCTGTATGGGTGAGATTGAAGAAGATTGTTGACAATGGAAATCTTGCAAGTACTTGGGAGCTGTACGAGTTCTGTTGGACTTTCGAAGAGCAACATGAGGGGAAGATTTGGGAATTGGTGAAGTAGGAGCCGTAGGTAAATTGGATGTAGTGGGTGGATCAGGTGGACTTGTTGGAGGAGAAGTATGTGGAAATTCAAGAGGGTCAAGAGGAGAGGAAGAGATCTTAATTTCTACAAGAGGAGTGGATGAATAAATTGGAAGAGGAAGAGGTGAAGAACAATTTGTTGTGTGAGAAGAGGTAGTAGGAACTTGGAAAGGAAAATATCTTTCATGGAAGATGACATCAGGAGAAAGGAAAATGGTGTTGGTGGCCAGGTCAAGGAGTTTATAACCTTTTACTCCAAAGGGATATCCTCGAAAAACCGACTTTCTACTTCTAGGGTCAAATTTTCTTCTTCCATATGCTAGAGTGGACACAAATGCCAGGCAACCAAAAACACGTAAGTGAGAGTAAGAAGGCTTATGTCCAAACAAAATTTCATATGGAGTTCATTTTTGCAGCAAGGGTTTAGGAGTCCTATTTATTAAATGTACAGCAGTCATTACACATTCATTCCAAAATTGCATAGGAACTCCAGATTGAAACCTAAGGGCTCGTGCTATCTACAAAATGTGCTGATGTTTTCTTTCTACCAAACCATTTTGTTGTAGTGTTTCAACGCAACTTTTTTGGTGAATAATACCTTTTTTGAGTAGAAGTCCGGAAGAGAAAACTCAAGTCCATTGTCACTACGTAAAATCTTGATTTTAGTGGTAAATTGTGTCTCAACCAAGTTGGAAAAGGAAATAAGACAAAACTTCACATGTGATTTTATTTTTAACATATATGTCCATGTACTTCTAGAAAAATCATCAACTATGGTAAAAAAATATCGTGTCCCATCATGGGCTTCGACTGTACAAGTTCCCCAAAGGTCTACATGAACTAAATCAAATAATTGTGAGGTTTTATGTGTGTTGATGGGAAAAGGCAAGCGATGTTGTTTTGCAAGTGGACAGACATGACAAACATGAGATTTCATTGATTGAGTATTGGAAAATACAACTGAATCTTGAATAAGTTGAATTCTGGAATTAGAAATGTGGCCTAAACGATAATGCCACAAATCAAATTCTACAGGAGAATGCATAACAGAAGCTGAAATGAAACTATTCTTGGTAAAACTAGGAAGATAATGTTCAAGATCAGTAGGAGAAACTTGGCTGGGTTGCAGGTGATATAGGCCATGCTCAACTTTACCCTTCCCAATCGTTGTCCAAGATGAAAGACCCTGTATCAAACATTCATTAGGTAAGAAAACAAGGCAACAATGTAATTGCGAAGTAAGCCTTTTAACATAGATCAGATTAAAGGTAAATGAGGGGACACAAAGGACATCATGCAAAATTATGGTCTCAGTTATCTGCACAACTCCTATATGTGTAACATGAGACAAAGTTCCATTGGGCATTCTAACCGAGTAAGAAACTGAAGAAGTTATGGAGGTAAAATAGGAGATGTTACAGATCATATGATCCATAGTGCCAGTATCTATAATCTAAGTAGGTTGCGGTAGCATAGAACTTGTGTGTTGTGAGCTGAAAGGCAAAGTGATATACCAGACATGGATGGTGAAGGATCAGGTGTGGAAGTCAAATTCTGAACATGATTAGTAGATGTTACAGCAGTAGATGACTCCTTGGCTTTAAACAATGTAAGCAGCTCATGATATTGACCCTTGCTCAGTGAAATTGGGTTGGAATCCTCAACATTGTTGTCATTACCACGTTGGATTGGCATGTGCTCCAGTTGGTTTTTCTTTACCATGAAGCTTATGACCCGGGGGATAGCCATTAAACTTGTAACACTTTTCAGCAATATGTCCAGCCATATGACAGTAGCTACAGATTGGTGCCTCAGCATTTCCTGCCTTAAAACGAGAATCAAAAGTGTGACCTGTAATTTTGCTGTAAGTACAATATGATCTTTCCTTTTTAGAGCTTGATGAATTTAAAACAGACTTAGAGTGACTAGAAAATTTTCGTGTGACCAGTGCAACAGATTCAATGGAGGATGTAGGTGAATTTATTATCCGTTGTCTCTCCTGTTGTTGAATGTAGGAGAAAACCTTAGTTATGGATGGGAAAGGGTCCATTAGCATGATCTGGTCACGAACATTAGAATAAGACTCATTTAATCCCATCAAAAATTGCATCATGCAGTCACGTTGATATATTTCTAGAATCAACTTTAGTTTGCCACAAGTAAATTCAAGTAAGGGATCATAGACCGAGAGCTCATCCCATAAACTTCTAAGTTTACCCTAGTAAACACTCACAGGATCTTCTTCTTAAGTTAGGTTTGATAAGGCCTTCTTCAGTTCATAAATCCGAGAACCATTTTGCTGTGAAAATCGCTCTCGTAACTCCGTCTAGATTTCATTTGCATTATCCACAAAAGCCACACTAGATCTGAGTTGTTGGCCGATGGAGTTGTAAATCCAGGACATAATCATGTCATTGCAACGTTCCCATAGCTCCAAAAGAGGATCATCAATGGTGGTGGGTTTCTTCAAAGTTCCATTGACGAAACCAAGTTTATTCTTAGCTCGTAAGGCTCGTTGCATAGCCCGTGCCCAGGTTTCATAGTTTGTGGTGGTGAGCAGTTCGGTGACGAGTACTGTTCCGGGGTTGTTTGAGGTTTCCAATCGGTACGGATTGGAAGGATTTGCAAGATTGGTATATGGGTTGGTATTTGGTTGTATCATGATGTTGCCCTCCTCTGTCACAGTCTTGTTATCCCCTGTCATGGCTCTGATACCATATAAGAAATAGATAACTTGGGAAATTAAAAACAGAGGAAGCTGGAAATGCGTAAAAATGAAGAATGAATATTTTTGCATTCCATCTTGAAGTGATACAAAAACGTGGTATATATATACAACTATGCTAACAAAATCTGTTACAAAATATTCCAGCAAGGTGAAAATCTAATTTAATTGCAACAGAATTACACATCAGCAAGAGCATCTTCTGGAACCTTCCTTGTCTGAATTGATTTGTGTATGCTGCAATAGCCCTTTTTGGAATTATAAGAGAGAGTATCGAATTTTGGTTTATACCCAAAGCATTGTTAGAGCAATACCATAATATTTTAAATACATGTATATTTTGCTCCTTAAACATTTATTTATTCCTCCTTGTTGAAAATTTGACTCTTGTCATTGTCCCAATTAGGTTGGATTAGACCATCAGAGCATGTTTGGTTAATCTTAAAAGTATGAATAATGCTATATTTTTTAACCCCCTTTTTTGAACATTTTCGCAAAATAATCAATAAATTCCTTTAATCTCTTTCTATCGTATCAAAGTGTGCTATAAAAATTCCACAAATTTGTATCTTCTTGACCTTAGGACCTTATGAGACTATTAAAATGAGCAAATCTCTTGTATTAATTATTCAATAGTCAATCAAGATCCACCAATAAAACATTAAATAGGCATTAGCACAAATCATTTGACTTCCAAAATTGTAACCGCCTACCAGTCTTAAATTGAACCCGACCGAAATTTTTCTAATAGGAAGCTCATAGGCAGGTCGCATGCACTGTATTATTATTATGAGGCATTTTTAAGAATGTCCAATTTTAAGGGGTTTGAGTTTAAAAGTGTTCACTCATTTGAATTTAGTGCCAATTTGTCTACCATGCCCTTAATGAAAAAATGGAGCAATTGAATGTCGTTCTCGACATTTCATTTTTTTTTAATTTGTCACGAATTTCAAGAAGTATCTTTCATGAGAAGTTACATTAAAATAATGTTTCTCGACATTTCATATGTTATTCTCGACATTTGAACACCGTTTCATTTGTCTAGAATGACATTTCTCTACATTTGAAATGTAGTTCTCGACATTCTTGAGTCAATGAAAAATATAGCATTTATTGTGATTTGACATGTATGTTTTTAAAATAAATATGGCAGGTTATGTGTCAAAATTTTATTGATCAATAATAATTTTGCAAAAATGTCTATTTTTTTTTGTCTTAGCATGGAATTATAAATTGTTAACAAGGGTGTTTTGGTCTTAAAACAGACATTTTTACAATGATGAACATTTTTGTAAATGAATAGATGAAAATGGACATTGGGTGAAATTTCCTCTATTATATTATTATATCACATGGATTGGTATGGGATAAAATAGAGTGACACATGCTGACTCAGATCACCTGCATTGCGGGACCCACTGAACTGATTAAATTAACGTCGTTAGGAGATCCGCCGGATATTCGTGCATAAAATGGTTGACACTTGATACAGAGGAAAATTGGCATCCGGAATTTTCGACTTTTAAGTCCTCAAATTAATTTCCACAATACAAATTTAAAATAAAGATCTTCTAGTCCCCTTAAATAATCATTTTTAAGCGTATTCAGTACCTCTGAATAATCTCTTCGTCAATAGACATTTCGTCATTATATTTTCATAAAATAATTTGAGATGTTCTCGATATCCATCGCACGTGTAGCGTGGATTAGAGAAGATTTCACGTAAAATTAATAGATCGACAAATTAAAGTAATAATTTTCTCATTTCTAATATTTCATTTTATTTAGATTTTACTGTATTAGCAACAGTTCAAGTATCAGAAAATGAGAAGTAGTGAAATAGATCACCAAAATGTTCACGTATCCAAAAATCGAGGACACAAATACTAAATTTCATCATAAATAAATAATCTCAGACACGTCCGTCAATTCTTACTGTTGTCGTTAAATGTCGGTCCAACATTTGACGGAAATCCCTAGTCCGTAGTAAGGGTAGGTGATCCAATAAAAATAAAATAAAAACACAGAGTCAAACATCTTCATCTCTATAAAATGAGGCGTCCTTTCAGTCATCTTGTAGATATACCCAGTGAATACGTAAAATCTAAATTTTCTTTTCCTCACTGATTTATGGCAGCCAATTTGCTGAGGTTGGGACTGGCAAAGCGATTTCTTCCTTCGCTGTCTCTCAGGTATAACCATCTTTCGACTGATCAATCTTAATTGGAGGAAAATTTTTGCATGCCTGCGCGATAAATTCTAATTTTTGTTAAAATATTTGCATTTTTAGAGGTTTAAAGCTTTATTTAACATTTCTGTGATTTTGTATGTGAAATGAAACGATCTCATCAACAGAACACACAATCTTGAATTTGCTCGAAATCTTTCTGTCACCTTTGATCTGGGTCATTTGAAAGATTATTATGGGCAGCATTTTTTATTTTTTATTTTTGAAATATCGACGTGTGAAAAGTTGTGAATTTAAGTGGGAAATTATTTTATAGGAAAAATGAATTTTTGGGAAAAATGGAGATAAAGATCGGCTATATATCATATTATTTTTCAAGCCCTTTGTAAGATACTTTTTAGTTAGCGTCATGTTACTTGTACTTATTTGTTCACATTTTGATTCACTTGGGTTCGCCTCTTCGTCTCACATGGGGGTCGGACCCGACGTCATGACCCCCACATGGGATCCGATGAGTGGTGGATCGAGTAACCCAAAGTGCCAACAAAGAAGTATAAATGACTTAATTCTTTTGATTAACTTAATTTACTAAAAAATACCCCTGGATGAGGACAAGTCACCGTCAGCAGAGGACGGCCTCCAAGTAAATTTTAAAATGTTTCTTGGTTATTATTATTTTATTATTCGGTTATTTCTCCCAATGTGGGTGAGTTTTCTATTATTTTTAATTTTTTGAACGTTCAACAACTCATTAATTTACAACTTTAATCGATGATATTATTCATTAAAATAGACTTTTCTGATATTGTTCAAATTAAGGTTGTCCAACTCCAACCTACCTTACCGAACGTGACGGTGATTGTGTAGCACTGGGCATGATTTTTTATTTTTTATTTTTTTAATGTATTTTCGACTGCGTATAATTTTCTATTTCCTTCACCTTAACCATGAGGTGAGGACAATGTGGTGCCATTATGTCATTTTCATTATTAATCAGGCAATTATTTGGTTATAAGCAAGTCCTTATCTTATTATGTGTTATTATTGAACATGTGAAAACAAACACCTACCTAATATAAGCGCCCGCCATTAAAGCCTCTCGTTTAGGTTTTCGTATTTAATTAATAAAGCCTTTTATTTAGGTACCATCATCCTATCATTGTTTTATGCTTTGATTGAATCCGAATTTATCTAATCCATTACGCAGGAGGGGTGTTCATGTGTCGGTCTACGACAAGAATCTAGAGGAGCATGTCCACTCAACCGTGGTGCCTGACTATTTAATCCTACCCGAATCTGACAAATATTGGGGTCCTCACCCTCAGACCGGGGTTTTTGGCCCTACAACCGATCACAACCCGGCTACACGCGGTTTTCACTCCTCATCGATGAGTGCTAGTGGCGATTCAGTGTTGGAGCAAAAGGCCTTTTTTCGCCCTCTCGAGGATTTGGAGAAGCCACCCCACCCTTGAATTGCAGGGGAAAACTAGAAAAATGCCTTACAAATAAGTTTAGTTTGGTGAATGGGTTTGCCCTAGTAGTGATCTGTGTATGTGTGGGTGAAGTTCAATGAATACCGCTCTAATGTTCATATTTTCGTAGATTTTGCTTATAATGCTTTTGCTTTATTTATATATTGTGTGTCTAATGCTGGTGCTGCCTATCCTCCAAATTTTTTATATTTGAATCAAATTTAATCGACTCCATGTATGTACACCCTTACAAATGTGTGCTCTGAACAATTCTAATACGTTATGTTAGACCGTACAACTGGTACATTTTGTTCAGTGGTATTAGGTCTCTCTCA
The DNA here is from genome assembly GCF_002742605.1 of Olea europaea var. sylvestris. Lineage (NCBI taxonomy): Eukaryota > Viridiplantae > Streptophyta > Magnoliopsida > Lamiales > Oleaceae > Olea > Olea europaea. The sequence goes on along the minus strand of NW_019252224.1, from coordinate 56,858 downwards.
CCTCAAAAGTTAGTTCAAGAGGTGAGACTTTCCTTCATACTTATAAATTGAATATCAACCTCATCCACGACTGATGTGGGATAATCTCAACAATCTCTTTTTCACACATCGGACTTTATGGGAGACCAAACACATCTCCTCCTAACACAACGGGGCTTGCGGGAGATCAAACTCGTTTCCCCCTCACACAAACCCATATTTTCGTGACTATTGGGTCAGAGACTTATTGATAAATTGAGCTCTGATATCAGTGTTAGGTGGTATTAGACTCATCTCACCTCAAAAGCTAGCTCAAGAGGTGAGACTTTCCCTCACACCTATAAATTGAATACCAACCTCCTTCACAACCTATGTGGCATAACTTCAACATATTTTATACCTTTCGTTGACATAAATGAAAAACAGGGTGAATTCACAAATAAATGACCTGAACATATTTTTTTAACATTGAGAACATGTCAATGCACTCAAGGGACCACCATTGTGAATTGATTTTTCTGTAATAAACTTCTAATTTCAATTGTAGGTAACAATTACATCAATCCAATTTCGTTTCATTGCAAATTAACATTGAGAACATGTCAATGTGCTCGAGAGCGGATCTAGAAAATTTTTTCAGTGCAGGTGATATTAGTAATGATTTTAAAATAACAATGATCTTTTTTATTGAAGTTGTGAGGTTACCCAATTTTAATCATTTCTCCAATTAGAGAGCAAAAAAAGTAGGTGTAAATGCCTCCAAAAGGTACCATCGATAGAAAATCAGTGTTGAGATTTGGTATTCAGCGGAAGGGTTGGGGTCCAATCCATATTCAACTGCGTGGGTGGTAGGTTGCAGGTGAGGGGACATGCAAAAAAGATCAGTCAATATGGCAGAGGAAACCGGTGGGGTCTCTCTTTAGATTACATGCCATTTAGTTTAGCTGCTTTAAGAATTGCTAGCACCGCCCATCGGTTTAACAATATTATGCCTCTAAGAAATTATTTATTTATTTTTTAGCTAACGTGGGTTGGGGTAGCCCAAAGTTCATAGCAGGCATTTGAGCAATGAGAAAAATTCTTAAGTAAGAGGATGTTTGAGCCCAATTTTTATAAAAAATATATTTTAGAATGTTAAATTGATGGAAAATATGTAGTTGAAATTTTTTTGATTTACATGTAATATTATTTTAATAAAAAATGTGAAGTAAAAAATAAGAGAGTGATAAATGTATTTTAAAAAAATGAGAATCAAACAAAGCTTAAGAGTTTAAATATCACACATTTCAAAATCAAGAAAACAAGTTTCAAACTTTAAAAATCATATTTTTATTAAAATTTATTTATGATTTACTTAATTAATTAATTATTTTATTAATTAAATATATTTATATCACAGATCTATGCAATTTGGTCACACATTAATGATTTAGTTAGTCACTTATTATTATTTAATCACAAATCAGAAATTTTATGTCACAAATTATTTTACAATCACAAATAAAAAATTTTATAGATCACAATTTGTTCATCGATCATAAATCAAAAAAATTTATGAGTCACGATTTATTTATTGGTCACAAATCACAAATATTATAAGTCACAACTTATTGTATGTCAATATTTATCAAATTATCGATCACAAATTATTCACTAGTCACAAAATAAAAAATTTTATTGGTTACAATTCATTTATTCACTGCAAATTATTATATTAATTGGTTATAATTAATTTTTCGATCACAACTTAATCAATTATGAGTTACAGTCAAAACTTATATGTCACATATTACAAATTAAATAATTATTGGTCATAATCAACCAAATAATTGATCACAAACATCCAACCCCATCTCATGCAATTGTCGTCGTCGCCGCCACCAACAACCACACCATTGTCTTCGCAACTACAACCACACTCCATCGTAATTACAAGCAGCACCACCACCACTACCGCAACTTGTGCTACCACCATAGCTCTCCGCCAACTAATCAAATCTAAAAGGTCATCACCTTACCACCGTCATCGTCCCCTCAACAATCACTGCCATCACCACCTCCACCATTTTCAACCACCACCCTACCCAAACACTCTTTCACAAAATATAACAACAAGAAACCATCACGGTACCACCATTACCGTAACCAACCACCATACTAGCAGCCCGCTAAAAAAGCCAGCGTCACCACTCCAACAAACAAAGCCAAAACGACCGTACCTTGTCACAAATCCACCACCACCGGCCCCAACCACCTATAGCACACCATCAACACCCGAACTGCAACAGTGCCCTTTTATCGTGAAGCACAGCGTTGTAGCGACAATTGACACTATCCATGTCTCCGCTATCGTCCAAGTCTTCGATGTGACTCTAGTGAAGAAAAGCTCCATTTTGCACGACGCTCCCAATTGTGAGTCATCGTCGCTGCAGCTCAGTGAAGGAGACGAGAGAGATGGGGGTGAGAACAGCTCCGATGAAGACAGAAAGGGGTGAAAGTGAGAGAGAGAGAGAGAGAGAGAGAGAGAGAAATGAGGGGGAAAGTAATTAGGGATTGGAATGAAAATCGTATATTTAGTGCTTGTTTGGTAGGGATTTTAATAATTGATTTTTTGACCGTTAGAGATAAAGTGAGTGTATGACGAATTCCGTGTATTAAAATACAGAAATTGTTACAAATTATATTTTGATAAATACAAGTGATATTATCCTTCTTGTCAAATCCTCTGATTAATGATCTGAATATTTAAAGACGAGGGGTCACGTGGCTTGAATCCTGGCTTTCGAGAATTTGTTGAAAATTTGATTTGTCGAGATTTGACTTGTTCGTGACTTGAATTTTGAGGCTTGGACTTGGACTTGGACTTGAATTTGATTTGATTTGAAGAAGACTTTGATCTTCTTGTAGTTGGCGTGAACCTGTTTGATTCGAAGAAAATTTTAACTTTCTTGGGGTTCACCGAGTTTAGGTTTAAGAGAATTTCTTCCAATTCTTTCGGCATTGAAATTTCTTCAGAACTTCGTGGCGTTCTCTGCTTTCTTTTTTGCTTCTTATTCACCTCCTCTTCCCATGGACCATTGGTCCTATTTATAGGAGAAAATTTGTGTTAATTTTGATAATCATTCAATTATATTTAATTAAAATGGATAATTGAGTAATTATGTTTTTATTTATTTAAAATATGGTATGGACCCTTGAGTTTTATGAATTTTAGTAGACTTTTAAGATTTAATTGGGCTAGTGATTTAAATCAATCCAGCCCATTTTCTTTATTTTATTTTTTACATCTACAAATGCCCCCTCAAGATTTATTTATTTATTTATCATGAAATAAATAAATAATTCTTAACTTTCGATTTTTTTTTTCAAATTTTTTTTTTCAATTTTTTCTTTTGATTTGAACTCAAACTTCCGTTAGTAAATTAATACGGACGACAAATTTGAGAATGAATTGTGAATTTGATAAAATTCTTATCCTTCAAATTTAAGAATAAGATTTTTTTTTTTATTTTTGTCGAATTTTGATTATTTATTTGTTCATTTTATATGATTCATAATAAATGTGATTTAAACAAGCTTTTTTACGTTTTATGGTAAATTTGGTTTAAGTGAAGTCCATTACCCGCCTATTTATACAAAATAATTATGAGACTTGGAAATAAGTCTGTTAAATCTTGCAAACAGGGGTAAACAATTCCTTTTTTTTTTTTTAATTCTCTGTCTTTCGTTTGTTTACTATTTTTTTTTAATTCACGGCGAAAACAAATTTGTGGTGGAACCAAGATTGGTTTCTTGTTTTCCGTCACTTACATTATTATCATTTTTGTTTCGTGGTGGCAAATTCTTGGTTTCTGCCAATACGGTAGAAACCTTTATTAGTATATTTTATAATGATAATCTTCCTCGATTTTTGGTTTTATGCAAAAAAATTTTGGTTAACTAATTTTTATTTATTTTTGTTTGTGCAGGAACCAAGTCAAAAAATATACGTATAATAATCAATTGTTAGTTGCACAGAAACCAATTGATTTTTCTGTGCAGAAACCAATTTTCGAACACAGAAACCAATTAATCAATTGGTTTCTGTGTAGAATGCATCCTTTATTTATGATGATTATTATTATTATTATTATTATTATATATATATATATATATATGAAGATTCGTTCCTTCATTTTTTTTGTCTTCATTTCTTCTTCCTTTTCTTTTCTTTTCTTTTAGTTTTGTTTTTATTATTGTCCTTGTTATTATTATTGATTTTGTATCTTTGTTTAAAAAAGTTGAAATTAACATTTTTCAATTTTATTTTATTTTATTTTATTTATTATTATTATTTTTTTGCAAGGATTCAGTTTTTGGAGCAAATTAAGGATTTTGAGATTTGAGTTTTTTTTCGTGTAGAGGTTAAATCTTTATGTTGCAATTATTTTATAGGTTTAAAAAATATATACTTATGAATAAACTTAAAATTGCAAATCTTCATATATATTAAGGATTAAGGACTGTCACTTCTCACCATCCAATGCACTTTTTGTTGGGGACCAAGGACTTGCTCCTTTGTTCGTCTAAAACATTTTGTGTTGAGGACCAATGACCTGTTCTTTCGACCGTCCAAGACACTTTGTGTTGAGGGCCAAAGATCTATTCCTTTCATCATCCAAGACACTTTGTGTTAAGGACCAAGGACTGACTCTTTCTTTCCTCCAAGGCACTTTGTGTAGAGACTACTTACATATTTGGGAGACTCGTGAATTTAGACGATAAACCAATCTAAGAGATTTTTGCCCCCTTTTTTTAAGCTAACTTTTTTTTAAGGCATGGCTGGAATAAGTTCTAATGATAAAGCATACTCTGACATTCACGAAGTTGTTGAGCTTAAAAATCAAGGAAAAAGTTATCCGCGTTTCAAAGATACTGATATGAAGTACCATGCATAGACTGACATACAAGATGAACTTAAATTTAGTGTCTATAAGCCAATGACAGATCATTCTCCTGATCTTCTGGAGTCTTTGTCAAAGTTGCATATGCCCACCATTAGTGAATATTATGAGGATTTGGATGCCGGCAAGTCCAACCGCTCTAGCATTCATATTCCTTTTTGTGTCTTCCGCCTCATCATTCCTAGAGCATGGAGTGTATCTCAAAGGCTGTAATTTGTGAGGATTGATAATAGAGAAATACAATGGGGAAGCGCATTGGTCAGTCGAGGAGAGATTTCTTTTCTTCCAAAATTTTGGGAGTGGTCTTTATGGATCCAAAAATTTTTACTCAAGAGGAATCTTTACGAGTTAGCTTTTGCAGTCGGTTCTGCTACAAATGATTACCATCTCCCAAACTCTATTTATAGAGCTCTTTGTGAGGTTTGGTGTCCAGAGACCTTGTGACTTCCAATGGTGAAATTAACATTTCTCTTTAAGACATTCACGAGATAAGTGAATTTTCGATCATGGGTCATTACTGTGAGAAAGTAGTCCCAAATCTTTCAGAATTGACAGATCATCTTCCCAAATATTGTCTATACCTCTTTAATATTTTCGTATTGATTGCCCATGCCAATGAACCTGACAAGATTACTCACAAAGAATTGATTAATTTTTGGTTTCATGAGAATGGTTGTATCCAGAATCCTCCACAACACAAAAATTATAAAAATGCTATGAATTTAAATCCATTCAAGAGGCATCATCAAAGAGCATCGAAGGAAATACGGAGGCCTTTGGTGGCAGACAAGCCGAGAGACATTACTCCTAGGGATCGACGTCATTGGAACAAACTGACAGTATCTCTGTCTATGAAAGAAGAAGAGGAATTGGAGATAGCAGCTTACCTCTCCCTGTGGCTTTGTCGTTTCTTCTTCCATCTGGAGATGAATATATAAGAGTTGGAACTTTTAAAGCATTTTCTAGGATGACAGACGGGTATACTTATGGCCTGGTTCCTCCCATATTAGCGAGCATTCACATGGAACTTACATGAACATCTGACTGTCAGACAAACTCGGACCTTGGCTCGATCTCACATACATTTCCTAGACATTTTCTTTATGTTGGGGCGGCAACTTATTTTGTCTGAGGTGTTTATGCTCTCGTGGATAAGAGTTATTCTCGTCCTATAATTTGAAAATATGCTGGCACTCTGAATGCTTTCCAGTCTTTGGAGAAAAATGTTGTTGATTGTTGGGAACTTATTTGTGGAACGATGGACACCAATGACTTTTGCTAAAATCCATTACTCTCATCGTCTCATCCTGATGTATGTGTGGATGACCAACTGAGGTCTGCAGATACTTCAGAATTCATGATGAGTATTCGATCCAGATTTGTTTCTTATTGTCGAGGAAATTCACCTTTCATTTTTGAGACATATAATCCTCACAGGTTTGCGAGACAATTTGGCTTTAGACAGAAACTTCCCGATTCACTAAGAAAGTTAAATATTGCCCCTAGTGTAGGCGACCTGTATTAGGTTTGGTTGTCTTTGACTCAGACAACGAATGAAAAGTGGGTCTGTATTCCATATTTACAGAATATGTGAGAGATATACATCAAAACATTGATGTTGAATACCACGCTTGGTGGAATAGCGAACTGTTGCCACTTTTGACTAGGGTCTAGATGCAAGTATTATTTTCTAGTGAGAGCCGTGACTTTGTTCTTGGCCTGACTCCGAACAGGGTTATAGCTAGAGGGTTAAACCCTCCAAAAGTTGTTCCTAAAGAGACTTCTCGAAAGAGGGATCTAAACCAGCAAAATGAAAGAGGTATTAAGAGAATTAAAATTATAGTTCCTTCAGCAAAGATTGCTGCCACCTCTGAGCCTGTCGATTAGGTGCCAAAAGCGATTTTCACAAACAAATAATCATTGGGCTGCACCAATCCGTTCTTTCATGTCTAGCCCTCCTCCTGGAATTACTCAAGAGTCTCCTTATTTGAAGACCGTTCTGCAAAAAGCCATGACTAATTACTTTCTTAAGTGTTTTAAGGACGTCTTGAACTATGGATTCTCCAACATTCGATCATGGTGGGACGAAAATATTTTAATTCTTCAGAACGTGATTACCAACTCATTTCATGCAAACCCAGCACCTTTGATGAAGCGTATGGATGTGTTTCTGAAAGAAGTTGACTCTTACTTATCTGAAAAAAAGCAACACTTGAATTGTTTAACCGTTTGAAGAAAAGGCTGAGCAGTTGAAACTTTTGAACATTCAACTTGAAATAAAGGATTCTACGTGTTCTTTGCTGGAAGGCAAAATTAGTCAGCTAACTTTTGAGCCAGATAGACTTTGTGATGAGCTTCAAGCCTAGCGGGAACAGAAGAGTATGATTAGAACTAAGAAGGCAGTATTGAAAGAAGCACAGATAAGAGATGTTATTAGCATGGCATCCATTGACCAGAAAAGAAAGACCCTTGAAGATAATTTTCTGCAAGTGATCAATGGCAAGTGATCTTGATGAAGTCAAGAATTTCTGATCCCCTTTTTTAAGACTATATTGTATGAATTTTGACTTAGTATTTTTTATTTGGATGAACTTTTCTTTTTTTCATATTTCTTTTTTTTAACTACAGTAAGTGGCAAACAAATTGAATGAATTTATTAGTTGTGACTGAACTTGAATTTATAATTTATTCAAATTGCCTACGTACCAAAACATGATCAAGTCGAACGTAGTTCATTACAAAAACACAATTTTTTCTTACAATAAAAAATTTAAAAGAAAGAACTTCAGGCGTAAAAACACTTTAAAAATTTTCCATTGATAGGTCCGATTTACAGTCCATCTTTGTCGACGATCTTGTACACTGCGTTAGTGAATGCATGAGTAACAAGAAATGGATTATCCCATTTAGGCTGGAACTTATCCCTATTTTTCTTGTGATTATGATGGGCCTGCGTACGAAAAGTATCATATCTCCAACTTGAAATGATCTTGGTCGCACCTTCTTGTTGAAGGACTTCGCCATTCGAGTTTGATAACACTATATGTGCATTTGTGCTTCTAACCTCGACTCATCCAAAACTTGTAACTCTTCTAATCGAAGACGGGCATTTTCTTCATTTGTCAAACCTTCTTGGATGGCAATTCAAAGTGATAGGATTTGACACTTCAAAGGAAGTACAACTTCCATCCTATAGACTAAGGCATAAGGAGTGGCTTGTATTAGGATCCGATAAGTAGTTCGATAAGCCCATAAGACTTCACCGATTTTCTCATGCCAATCTCTTTTTGATTTGGAGACAACTTTTTTTTAGTAGACTGCATAGTATTTTGTTGAACGCCTCTGCTTATCCGTTAGCTACCGCATTGTACATTGATGAGTTGTACTGTTTGAACCCAAATTTTGCACATAAATTGTTTATGTGGCTATTGCAAAATGGCTTGCCATTATCAGTTATGATATGCTGCGAGACACCATATCGATAAATGATTTGGATACGAATGAAATTTGCGACATTTTCTTTCTTTACTTTCTTCAATGGTATGGCTTTGGTCCACTTAGAGAAGTAGTCGGTCCCGGCGAGAATGTATGCATGCCCTATTGAAGTGTTTGGTGTTATAGGTCCAATTAAATTAAGACCCCATGCATCAAACGACCATGAAGTTACTGTCCGATGTAATGGTTTTGGAGGTTGATAGATGAAATTCGGATAGACTTGACAAGCTTCACATTTTCTTGCATAATCCATGGAGTCTTGTACCATAGTTGGCTAGTAATACCCCATCCTCTTTATTCAAAAATGGAGTTTAGGTCTAGACTGATGGGTACCACAAATTTCAGAGTGGGCTTCTTCCATGACTTGTGTTGCTCCATCATTACTTAGGTATTGAAGGAAAACTCCATCAAATGATCTTTGATAAAGTGTTTCCTTATAAAAGATAAAGCGAGAGGCACGCCTCTTGATTTCAGTTTTTCACCGTGAATTATTTGGTAGCTTTTGATGTTGAAGAAAATTGATTATCGACTGTCTCCAATCTTCTCTTTCCTCATCTTCGACACTATTATTTTCTTCCAAATTACTAGGTAGTAATGACAGAAGGACCCATCTTTGAGCAATTGATATGGAGTGGGAGAAGTCTCCATCTGACCTAGCTAAAACAGCGGTTAAATTAGCTAAGGCATCAGCCTCCCTATTTTCACTTCTCGGGAAGAATTTGATTTTTACTGAATCAAATCGTCTCATAAGTATCGATGCATATTCATGATACTGCTTCAGGTCTGAATTACAGACTTCATACTTAGCTAAAAGTTGGTTGATTATCAATTTAGAATCCCAAAGACTTCTAGCTAGTGGATATCCATATCTAACGTTGCTTCTAAGCCAAGGATACGAGTTTGATAATCCGCCACGTTGTTTGAACATTTCTTGTTAAGACAAAAGAGTAGGGCATGCCGAGATCATGAGGAGTGACAAGGACTATTCCTACTCCAGCACCATAACTTCGGGTTGCCTGTTAAAGTATAGCCTCCATGATGGTATGACTTCAGTGAATATAACTTCTTCATCGGGAAGGTCTTCTTGAAGTTTTTATTCCACTGGAATTGGGTAGTGAGCAATAAAATCTGCCAAAGCTTGTCCTTTAATGACCTTTTATGGAATGAATTTTATATTGAACTCGGACAATAGTAGTGCCCATTTTCCAATCTTTCTAGAGAGAATTGACCTAGACATTATGTACTTCAATGGATCAATCTTTGAAACGAGATTGATTGTGTGTTATAGCATATAATGTCTCAACCTTTTAGCTGGGAAGATTAACGCAAGACATATTTTTTCAATAGATGAATACTTCGTTTCAGCACCTACCAGTATCCGGCTCAAGTAATAGAGTATATTCTCTTTTCCTTCATCGTTGACTTGGACAAGAAGTGCTCCTAAAAAATATTCTTGTGCTGCAATATAAAGAGTCAGTGATTTTCCTGGGATTGAAACTGTGAGTACCGGTGGACGTGACAAATATTGCTTAATGCTTTGGAAATCATTTTCACAAGCATCGTCCCACTCAAATGGTACATTTTTCTTTACCAATTTGTTGAATGGATGACATTCTCCGGCTAAGTTAGAGATAAATTTTCGAATGTATGCAAGTTTTCCTTGAAGAATTTTCAAATCACGTATATTTCTTGACTCTGGCATGTTGATTATGACATCAATTTTTTATTGATCTATTTCAATGCCCCGATGTCGAACGACGAAGTCGAGAAATTTTTCAGAGGTGACGACAAATGCACATTTCAACGGATTCATCTTCAGTTGATGCCTTCGAAGTCTTTTGAAAACATCCTGTAAATCTTGTAAATGTTCATCACGTCTTTTTGTTTTAACAATAAGATCATCCACATAGCATTTCATGTTCTTATATAGTATGTCATCGAAAATCTTCTGCATTGCCCTCCGGTAGGCTGTCCCCGTATTTTTCAATCCAAAAGTCATAACTTTGTAACAATATATGCCTTTAGGAGTACAAAATGATATGAGCTCCTCGTCTTTTGGGTTCATCCGTATCTAGTTGTATCCAGAAAATTCGTTCATGAAAGATACAACTTCATACCCGATAGTTGCATCCACCATGGTCGAACTCCATGTCTTACTGTAAGATGATGCACTGTAACCTTAGAGTCTAACCCTGACATTTTCTTGTAAGACCACGCAAACACGTCTTTGTATTCCTGAAGCAAACTAATGTATTCGGATTCCTCTTTTTGACTGAGGAGGGCACTTACAAATACTGATCTCGGGTCTTCTTGGGTCCCCAATTTCAATTGTTTCAAGTCATCCACAGTAGCTTGTCCATCTTCTTTAAATGTAGGTGGGACAGGTTCAGGTTCATTTGTTGTGACAGAACGTTCGGACCCAGAGTGTGAGTCGGGAGTTTCTTCAAAGGCTATATGATTTATAGAGACTTCTTCCCTATCTTCATTACCTTGTAGAGATGAGCAAACTTTTTGATGTCCTTATCTTCTTCTTGACCGTTGTGGTTTTGGACTTGGATCAGAAGTTTACTTCCAAGTCGAGAAAACATAGATTAAATTTGGGATGACATCTGGAGAGCTTGTGCATTTCTATCAATTTGAGTAGAAGAAGAAAAATATTCACTTTACCATTGGAAGACATAAACTTTACCTTTTATGTCGACCACTGGGGAGGGTTCTCCTTTTAACTTTTTAAATACCGAAACTCTGGCATTCTCATTTTCAATTCGATCGAATGAAGGTCTTGGCTGTTCTGATTTTTCTTTTGTAACTTCATAAATTTGAACCATGATCGGGTTTGAGAAAACCTTCTTGAACTTTATCTTCCTCAATGGATTGGGATCATATCTTAAACCATACCTAGGCTGAGACACCAAAACTCCACCAAAATTAGAAGGGACTCGTTCTCCTGAAAGGACAGCATCAAGATCACCTAATTTTCGAGGCTCTCCTTTTCCAAACCCGACATTTTCAAACAAATTTTTGACTTGAGGATTGTAAAATCCTTTGACAGTCTATTTTGATTTAGGAGCTGCTTCTTGTTTTGACGAGCTAGAAATACAAAGTTTTGATATGTTTAGAACGGATGTCGAAGCCTCTAATGTAGGTTTATGTTCCTCTCGGATTGCCACGAGTTGATGGAGTAGAAATTTTTTTGGAATACTAGGTATTGGAAGAGTTAACTCTATTCTCAATACCTCAACATTGGTTGATTCTATTTGAGGTATTTTGGCTTTAGAGAATCCTTCGAATGTAAATTTTGACTTGCCTTTGATAAGTTGATGAGATTGAGCAGAACTAGGCGTATCATGATCATTTGTATCTTCTTTGATTTTGAATCCACGCATGGTCAACACTACAGAATCGCACTCTTCATCTTCTATGTAGAATTTGGCATCAGCAAATTGAGATTCTTCTTTAAGGAATGGTTTAGACTCAGCTACCACACATTTAACTTTTCCATCTCGACTATATTTGAAGCATTGGTGCCAAGTTGAAGGTACCACTCCAGTTTCATGTAGCCAAACACATCCAAGGAGTAACTCGTATGATGTTTTAGCATCAATGACATGGAAGACAGCTGAGGAGATTAACTCTCATATTTGTAACTTCAAGCGAATCATGCCAATGACTCACTGACCATTCAGATTGAATTATTGAATCATGATTTTGCTTCTGGACAGATCACCAACATTAATTCCAACCTTCTTCATTATTTTGATTGACATAATATTCACAGTAGATCCACAATCGATCATTATGCAATTTATCTTGTATCCTCGAATATAATTGCTGACATACAGTGGCCTATTATGTGGACAAGAACCCAGTTGTAAATCTTCATCGTCGAATGTTATGGCGACCATACAGTCTCGAGGAGTTGTGGATCCAATATGTTCTAAAACTTTGTCTTCGTATTCTTCTGGATCGATTAACGCTGGGACCAAAGCCATCCGATCATCGAAAGGAAGACTAAGAGACTCTGCTAGACTAGTATTGATAGGGATATTATTGAGTCATGAGATAGTTTTCTTTTGTTTTGAAGTCTGTCTGGATGCATTTTTCATCTCATTTTTCATCTCCACATTAATAACATTGAAGGTAAAATATTCTTTATCAAAGAAACCCTTGGGGAAATAATCACCCAAGGTTGGTAGTTTGGGAGGAACGTGTGAAGCAGCTTCTACCCCCATCGATCTAGTGAATCATCTTGATTTGGCTTTAGACCATCTTCGATTGTTCCTTGGTCTTAATTTCAACGTCATCTTTTCACAAGGGTCCATTGTAATACCCCGAACTTCACGTTCTACATTTGGCCAATATGATTCATTCATTTCATGCTAAGTACATTGTCATTTGTATCAATTTCCTGATTGCCTTCTCTTAAAATGATGAATTTGATCATCAAGGCTTTAAAATCTTTACATGATGATAACCTTCGACTCTTCGATTTAGGTGGTGAATTTTATATTGAGCTATGATAGAAAGTTAGATTAACTAAATGTTGGAGATTGGCTTGGTAAGTAATGTAATATTTGAAAGGCCAAAAATTTGTATCAACGAAGGTTCAAGCTTTCCATTCGGCTAATCGAGGTCGCCTTAAACTCTAGATAGGTAATTCACATATTTGGGACATGAGGGATGAAGTGACATTATCACAATGTAATAATATATGTCTTATACGACATTATAATGTCTTATACGACATTATAAATATTGAGGTGCGAATTGTTGAAATCGGTTGAGAATCGGGTAAAAAATTAAATGAACAACTGAGGAATTAGATCTATAAAGTACTTTGGGATCTTAATGCAAGTGAAATAGATTGTAAGAACATCAAAATAAATGAATGACACTCGATTTATACCTGCAAGGATAGAGGTAAAATCAGAATTTAATCAAAGGAGACAACACCTACTTAACATGTGACAACTTGCCACTTTACCCTCTAATTCCTTCAACTTTAAGCCTCCAACACGTCCTCTAAGTCCTTAGAACTTTACATAAGATATTTATAACTCTTCTAAGTCACATTTGGCTCCATGTGGTGCAAGGGAGAAGTCAAAGTTGGCTGCAAGAAGCCACCTCCTACTTGGATAGCTCATGCTAGGGGATTTTCACTTTAATATATAATTGCTTCAACCCTAAGGCATAAATTTCGTGTCTAATCCCCAAGGACTTAATATAGGATGAATATATATCTTAAATATCATAAATGGACACAAAAATAATGGTAGAAAAGTCAAGTATTGCAGCCAAGATGACAGCTCCTGCTTAGTGACTCACCTTGATTGCTTGAGGTGGCTGCAGCCCATGATATCCTTAATCCTTAAGTAATATGCACGACTTCAACTATTTAAAGACCACTCATTTACCTCCTAGATAATATATTAACTCCCTGAACTCGTCCCTAAGTGATTCCAAGTGAAAAGAGGGTGAAACAGTCAAAGAGAAACAGAAACAAGAAGCTGGAATTTCTGAACAGCCTTGTTACTCCACAGTTTTGAGGTTTGTTTCTATTATTTCTTAAGGGGTTTATGATTTCTTGAACATCTGAAGTTGTTTGTGATTAAGTTGGAGTGTTGTTAACGATGTTATGATGCTTAAATAGACAGCTGTGGTGGCGAATCAAAGTTGTGGAACGAAAAGAAAAGTAAAAGGATTGCAGATCTGAAAAGGTACAATCTTATCACAATTCCTAACCAAACACAATGAGATCTATTGGGTGGGAATCGAAATAATTTTAAATTCCGCTGTGCATGTATAAGTAGATTCCCAACAAGTAGGGAGTGTAGAAATGATTTTTAATGGCCTAGGATTCTGTTGGTATCATAATAATAAAAAGGAAACCGAAAACAGTCAAAGGGAAAAACTGCCTGATTTTGTGTAGTGGAAAATGGACTGTTTTTGAAGCTCCAAACACTTCATTTGTCACAAAGTTATGATCTGATTATCTTCACATATATGTTATAGGTGTGTGGTAAAAGTTTGGGAACCGTTAAATGTAGGTAAGGACATGAAAAAGAATTTGAAAAATGAGTGGATGGTGATGGAAACCTAGAAAACAGATTCTGTCCATTTGGGTATTTAATGTGATTTCAACATTTAGATGTCCCCTAATGAACTCTTGGGCCTAGAAAATATATCCTAAGGAATACTAGGTTTTTGAAAACAATTGGATGACGTTAACGTTCATAATTGGACTCGAGAGATAGCGAGACTTATTGGATTAGTTTGTAATGCCATCGGTAACTTGAAATAATGATTTTGTCTAAATTGTTTTGGCATGAATGAACATATTTTGGGATTGTGTGTGTTAAGATTATTAAATGGAGGATTGTATTTAATATTAGATGATA
>NW_019252224.1:29294-37763 GCF_002742605.1 Olea europaea var. sylvestris | reverse complement strand
CCAATTCACACAATCAATGAATGCTTATTACATTTTTAGTATATTGTGGCTCTCAATCCTCACCAATTCTCACATAAGAAAACTTCAACAAGAGACTCCTCTAGCTACATGTGTTACACTTTCATCTTACCACAAGACTTATGTGCGCAAAAGGATTCAACAAATGTCTTAATATCCAGACTTTCATAAACAATATTAATTCCTAGTGACATAATAGCGAATTAGGGACTTAAAAAAAAATTTAGACCAAATTTTCATGAAAATATGCAATTCACAACAAAATTTCAAATACACTCTCCCCCCAACTAAACATTGTATTGTCCTCAATGTAACAAACATGTCCACCAAATAAAGGTAAAGAAAGATATCACCTTAATACCGAAGTGAATCACATAAACTTGAAGTGTTAGAAGCCTAAAAGTTCTCATTTAGGGATGAATGCATGGAATAAAAAAAAAACCTAAAGATGCAAAAATAAAAATAGAAAGAAAGAGAAAGGAATGAACTCCCCTTAGGTTGGCTCCCAAGCAGTGCATTTGTTTATTGTCGTTGGCTCGACCTAATGTTTGTTTCTTTAGCCCACATCCAGCCAGGCCGTTGTCAACCTTCGTCGCATTTCACCAAACTCATTGGAAGTAGTCACTGGTGGTGTCCCATAATCCTGAAAATCATCAAAAGTAGCCCAAATGTCAGCATATTCCCCATTATCATACCCTGCAGGAATTTCAGAATTTAAAAGGAAAGAATTTAAAGGGTCAGGGTCAATAAGTTCATATGCTTCCTCCTCAACGAGTGCATCAATCATGTATAGTTGATAACACTCATCATCTTCTTCAGGTTGCTTCATGATATGAAAGATGTTGACGTCTAGGGTCATGTTTCCAAATGATAGTTTCATTAGATCATTCCTGCAATTGATAAGAGCATTAGCTGTGGCAAGAAAAAGTCTACTGAGAATAATGAGAATCTTGGAGTTAGCATTCATATCTTCTTTTACATCCAAAACCAAGAAATCAATAGGGTAACAAAATTTATCGATTTGTACTAGCACATCCTTGACTACACCCCTTCGTCGTATTGTGGATCGATCAGCCAATTGTAAACTTACGGATGTAGGTTTTATTTCTCCTAGGCCTAATGACAAGTAAATAGAGTAAGGCATGATGCTAACACTAGCCCTCTAGGTCAAGAAGGGCTTGTGAAATCTCATGATTCCCAATAACACAAGAAACGGTAGGACAACTAGGGTCCTTATACTTTGGAGGGATCATTTGCTCAATTACAGTACTTACATGCTCAGTCAAGAAAGTAGTTTTCTTGACATGGTGTTTCCTCTTCATAGTGCACAAGTCTTTTAGGATTTTAGCATACGTGGGAACCTGGGAGATCACATGTAAAAGAGGTAAATTGATCTTTATTTGTTTAAGGTGCTCTAAGATTTCGCTATGTTGACCAATAGATTTCGAGGAGGATTTAAGAGCTTGAGGAAAGGGTACTCGCAGTGGATTTTTCACTACCTCCTCGCTAGGGGTACTCTCTAAGGTCCTTTTCATCTTCCTTAGGTTTGGAGGTTGGTTCAATAACCTTACCGGACCGAGTGGTTATGGCATTAACTTCCTTAAGGTTGTTTTCTCTTCAACCCGAGGTTTGTGCCATATGTTGTCCCCTAGGGTTTGGTTGAGCTTGTGCTGGAAATTTTTTCACTCAACTACAATTAAGGCATTGGTTAATTTGGACATATGAGTTTTGATTTCCCTATTTTCCTCAACAATTTGGGTAATCATTGCCTCAAACTTCTGATTGGTTTTACTTTGTGTCTTTATGAATGCATATAGGGTGCCTTCCAAAGAGTTTCTAGAGGATGTGGTTTGATATAGAGGTGTAGTGTAGGCTCTATTAGATTGGGCAGGTTGCTGATTTTCAGATTTTCAGCTGAGATTGGGGTGACTCCACTACCCTGAATTATAGGTTTCGGAGTAGGGAGTATAAGGCTTTTGATATATGCCTAAGGTATTACAATGTTCCTCATAAAGTCCCCTCATCTCATCATAAGTAGCACAATCTTGATGTAGGTGATCACTTTCTCCACACACAAAACAAGGCTCTGAAGACTCAATACAGGAAACAGGTTGTGCAGATTTAGAGCCTTTAGCACGCAAAGTCTTAAGTTCCTTAGTGAGGGCTTCTACTTTGGCCTTAAGACTATCTTCTTCCCTAATTTGATAGATACATGTACTAGTGGGGTTTCCTGTAGGTCATGACCTATTGGTACTATCAGTAGGGCTAGGTCCAGTCCAAGTATGAGTTTTCTCAACAAGATCATCTGGATACTCTATGGCCTCATCCGGATCCTTTTGCAAGAAATCATCGTTACACATCATCTCTACGAATTGACGCTCCCTAGGTGTTAATCCCTCATAAAAGTAACTAACTATACGTCAGCTCTCATAACCATGGTGAGGACAAAGGGCTTGTAGTTCTTTAAATCTCTCCCAGGCCTGATATAGGGTCTCACTATCCTTTTGGGTAAAAGATGAGATTTGCTTCTTAAGAGCGCTAGTCTTATGGTGGGGAAAGTATTTATTAAAAAATGTTTGCGTCATTTCAGCCCATGTACCAATTGAACGTGGTCTCAACGAATATAGTCAGGTCTTTGCTCTCTCTTTTAGTAAAAACGGGAAAATTTTTAAGATGACTGCATCCGTTGTACCATGTTGAATGTGGAAAGTCGCAACTACCTCCTCAAATTCCCTGATATGCACGTATGAATTTTTACTGTCAAGTCCATGAAAAGTGGGAAGAAGTTGAATCATTCCCTATTTTAATTCCATACGTGGCATATTAGGCGGAAACATTATGCATGATGGTGTGGATGTGTGTGTGGGGTGCAAATAATCATGCAAAGTCCTATAAGACGCATCGCCGTGTTTATTATTAGAAATAGTGTTATATGTTGAGGTGTTGGTGGCAATTGATACAGTAGCAAAGTGAGGGTTATATCGAGGTTCAAACACTGGATACGGTGCTCTGGTAGAACTCCCTTGATCGCCTCGATCCCTGCTCATCAAACACAAAAAACAAAGAAAATGTGTGAAAAAAAAATAAAAATAACATTAAAAAAAATTAAATCAAATAAAAATGAAGAGAAAGGAATGATGTCACCCTTTTTCGGTTGATCCCTTGATTACTTGTATCGTCTCCCCGGCAACGATGCCAAAATTTGATTACGTCCAAAGTATAACGCGGTGATTGTAGTACAGCTTTGGAGTGTCGTATCTACAGGGAGATGAAAAATTGTTTAAAGTATCAAACAAACTGGGTTTTCGTGATTTTGTGAAGTGAGTTTTCAATTTGAAGTGGGATTTAAATATCAATATTCAAAATAGTGAAGCACCAGAATTCACTCTCTCGGATTGGATCAATCAACGTTAATTATTCATACATTTTACATTAAAATCAAGGTTCCTATAACATATTCTTACTTTAGTGTATTGAAATCAGATTAAGAAGCGTCCATATACATCAAGCATACAGAAGTAAATAATCCATCAACGACATACATGAAATTGAAACTCAATAAATATTTCAATCAAACAATAGAAAGAGCGTGACTAATTCTATGAAAAATCTAATAAGAATTGAACCAATTTCAATTACCAATTCAAAAAGGGAAACCTATATTTATTTAATTTCACTTGCAATCCTGGAATTTAGAATTCCTAACAACATATTCCGTATTTATTTATTGAAAAAAAATTCAAGAAACGACAATATACCTTAAGCATAGAGCAGTAATCAAATCATGTCAATAATTCAATTGAAATTTAAATTCAACCAATATTTTAGTCATTCAATGGAAAAAACATAATTGAATCCACGAACAATTTAATAAAAGTTAAACAAACATCAAAAGTATAATAATAAAGAAGAAATCTAAATCCAGAGTTATTCGAGAATAAAAATCACATTATATGAAAGAAAAGATATTGAAATCACCAAATCCGATCGAGATTCTTCTTGGCTTCACCAAAGATTTTAATTCTTCATAGAGTTTCTTGTGCCACGGATGAGAGAAAAGTGTATAAGGCTGAATGCCAGTGTTCTGGGACGTTTTTGGGGTTAAAACAGTGTGCAAAACGCATTTCCACAAGAGGTTGAATCGAATAAGGAAAGTAAATTTTCGGCCAGAATTTTCTGTGCGACTGCTTTCAGTATTTTGGTTATAACTTTCTCTCCCGATATCCGATTGAGATGATTCAAGTTTCATTGGAAAGATAACTCAAAGTACTACAATCTTTGTAGAAATAGCGCTTTCCAAATTCGGACGTTTAATAGGTCAAACGTTGATCTCAATCTTCGGTTCAAAATCTGAAAGTCCTTATATCCGGTTGGAAAAATATTATAGGCATATTTAACTTCTTTTGACTTCTAATTGCACCAATGGACTCCTAAATTTCTCAAATCATCATTCCATTGCCCGTCTCATCTATTAATTATTTGTAACTTGGTCCCTGAACTTTCACTTCTTCTCGCTTTGGTCCTTTTTCATTTGTTTCTTCCAAATTTCACCATTTTCACCAAAATGCAACCTATACCAAAACATAAGAGTAATGAGTGAATTTTGACATTATATAATCACATGAATGCAATAATTAAGAGGGAAAAATGTGGTATTTTACACGCTTATCAAAGGCTGACAGTTCGTCAAGTACTGTAGAAACATGTTAGGAACTCTCACCCGAGCTGATCCCAACTATCAATTGACCCTGCTGATAAGTCTGTGTACCATTCAAATGCAGAACCTTTGAGCTAGCATACGAACTGCTTCACCATAGTGTCATTGTAAGTACCTACATTGTTACACGTCTCAATAAAATGAGCAACATGTTGATTTGGATTGCCCTTCCATCAAAACATTGAAATTTCGAAGGTTGATAATCAAGTGTAATCTTTATTCTGTCGATTCGACGATTATAGGACTTGGCATACACCAGTGAAGATTGCAACGAACTACCATACTGGGCAGGAATGGTGTCCGCAATCATATGTTGAAGTTGTTGGACGGATAGAGAGCTATCGGAGAGTTGAGTGGTGTCTCGCAACACGTTTTGAACAACTGTCCAATCGTGCATATCTTGCTTTTATTGGCGCTCTTGTACTTCTATCTCTTTGGCCTTGGAAGATCCTGAATTTTCCTGATCTTCCTTAGTCGGTGGATTTTGCGATTCTAGTCTGTGTATGAGTGCAACAAATCTGTGCATCTTTGTCTTCCAACGAGTTTGTTAATTTTTTAATGGCTAAAGCCATTTGTTGAATTCGGTCATCTAACCATGATGTAACTTCTGTGGTATTTTCTATCAAATGAGAGTTTGGCTTCTTGAAGGTAATTTTCATTTTGCCTTTGTTGGAGAACTTTTTCAGTGGTGTGACCAGTTGAGTTTTCCCAATTTTTGTTTGGGCCCTGATTGTATGGAAGAGTTCGATGAGTGTTTCTTCAAGATGAGTCATAGTTTGTTTCACATTTTCGCATGCCATTGCTGATGTAGTAGTTAAAACTTGAAGATTTTGAGATCAAAAGATGAGAGGACAAGAAGGTCCCACCGAGTGTGCCAAGAAATTTGCATGACAAATTTCGTGTATTAAAATATAAAAATTGTTACAAATTGTATTTTGATAAATAAAAGTGATGTTGACCTTCTTGTAATTGTAAAATTGTAAAAATCATCTCATTAATGATTTGAATATTTGAAGATGAGGGGCCACGTGACTTGAATCCCGATTTTCGAGAATTTGTTGAAAATTTGATTTGTCGAGACTTGACTTGTTCGGAACTTGAATCTTGAGGCTTGAACTTGGATTTGGATTTGAATTTAATTTGATTTGAAGAAAACTTTGATCTTCTTGGACTTGGCGTGAACCTGTTTTATTCGAAATTTTTTTTAATCTTCTTGGGGTTCACCGAGTTTATGTTTGAGAAAATTTCTTCCCTTCTTTCGGCCTTGAAATTTCTTCGTGGTGTTTTCTGCCTTTTTTTTTTTTTACTTCTTCTTCACCTCCTCTTCTCATGGACCATTGGTCCTATGTATAGGAGAAAATTTGTACTAATTTTGGCAATCACTCAATTATATTTAATTAAGAGGGATAATTGAGTAATTATGATTTTATTTATTTGTTTATTTAAAGTGTGGGATGAGCCCTTGGGTTTTATGGATTTTAGTAGACTTAAGATTTAATTGGATTAGTGATTTAAATTGATCGAGTCCATTTTCTTTATTTTATTTTATTTTTATATTTACAATGGGTTTTATCTATAAGAGAAGAATTCAAAAATGACGACTGAAATAATAAAATAATCGTAAAAAAAAAGGATTTTAATTTGCTTAAAATCGCTACCAAACAAGTATTTAGTATTTAATATTTAAAAATGAAATATCTGATTTGTTAAATGTAAAACTTCTCGCCTGATTTTAGAACACGAATCTTTAAAAATAGGGTGAGATATAATTTCCTCTTGCGATTTGTGTGCCTGGGCATGAATTGTGTCCACCCCTGAGTACACTAAATTCATAAGAGAAAAAATAATAAATAAATAAGATGGTTTCTATCAATACAAGGCTTGGGCCGTAAACAGTATGGCCCATACAAAAACCGGCCCAAATAAAAATCAATTGTAAACCTAAAACGACTATAACAAAATAAAAAATAGAAAAATAAAATAAAATCTGCACGACAGTTACAAATTCGCTCTTTTGTATCACCTTCCCGTCGTCTCTCCTCTTCACTCCGTCCGTCGCCGCCGTGCCAGGGTTTTCGCCTCCATTAGATTCTATTGTCAAAATCCACAGGTATCATTATTTTCGTTTACTATTTTCTGCAGTTAATTTCTATAAGATTTATGCATAAATTTGTATTTTATTGATTATGGATTCTAAAATGTATTTGTTACGAAGGATGGTCAATTTATAATTAATTTAATCTCCTTTATTTTATGCTTTTTATAATTTTTTTATTTTTGATGCTTGATTGATTCCGTTTAGCTGAAATGAGTGGTCTGGTTTTTATCATGACCTTTTTACACAATTGTTTCTTCCAACGCTTAATTCGTTGTTAATGTGTAATGCTACATTGTTAATCATATGCTTTACATGATGATTAGTTAAGATGATAGCTGATATCTTCAGAAGTTTGATTTTCTTGCTTTTTAAATTTGTTTGTTCCAATTTGAAACCCAATTATCGGGAACATTCTTGAGCCTCTATCAAAGTCACTGAAAGGAAAATGGTAAATTATCACAATTTTTTTTCACTTATATAACAGGAATCAAGACTCAAGACTTTACTGTTTTGCGTTAAAATTGCCGTGATCTTTTCCTACTTTGGGATTTTTTAATTTCTGTACTGATTTCTAAGCTGATTTATTTGCAATATCATTTTTTCCTAGTGTGCTCATCTGAAGTCATGGCACAAGAAGCAGGAATGTTTACGGTGCCCCAGACTATAGGCAGTGTCCTATGCTGCAAATGCGGTATTTTGATGCAACCAAATGCTGCAAATATGTGTGCCAAGTGCTTGCGTTCTGAAGTTGATATTACAGAAGGCCTACAGAAGCATGTGGTACTTATCCATTGTCCTGAATGTGAGAGCTATTTGCAGCCGCCTAGGACCTGGATGAAAATGCAGCTGGAGTCTAAGGAACTGCTGACCTTTTGCATAAAGAGGTTGAAGAACTTGAATAAAGTCCATTTAGTACATGCAGAATTCATTTGGACTGAACCTCACTCCAAGAGAATTAAAGTTAGACTGAGGGTCCAGAAAGAGGTTCTGAATGGGGCAGTACTTGAACAAGCTTACACCATTGAATATGTTGTGCAAGACCAGATGTGCGAGTCTTGTACAAGGGTTCAGGCTAATCCTGATCAATGGGTGGCTGCAGTTCAACTGCGGCAGCATGTTTCTCACAGGCGCACTTTCTTCTATTTAGAGCAGCTTATTATTAAGCATGATGAAGCTCGCAATGCAATAAGAATTAAGCAGATGGACCAGGGAATTGATTTCTTTTTCGTTAATCGGAGTCATGCTGGGAAGTTTGTTGACTTTGTGGGTGAGGTAGCTCCAATTAGGAAACGAAATGACAAGCAACTTGTATCCCATGATCCGAAGAGCAACAATTACAATTACAAGTACACTTTCTCGGTTGAGATATGTCCAATATGTCGTGAGGATTTGATATGTCTCCCTCCTAAAGTCGCTGCAAGTCAGGGGAATCTTGGACCCCTTGTGATCTGCACCAAAGTGACTAACAGCATTGCTTTATTAGACCCATTTACTCTTAGGCACTGCTTCTTGAATGCCGAGCAGTATTGGAGGGCTCCTTTTAAGGCTCTACTTTCAAGTAGGCAGCTTGTGGAATATATCGTGTTGGACATTGAGACTGTTTCTTCTGAAGTCATTGTTGGTGGCTCAAAGTATG
>NW_019252224.1:23356-25624 GCF_002742605.1 Olea europaea var. sylvestris | reverse complement strand
TAAGGTTTTCTTTTAAAAAAGCAATTCTTTTTTTTTTTTTTTTTTTTTCTCCCTTAATGGGGGTGTTGGTTGAAGTTAAACTTCAATATTGTCTTTACATAATTTGGTGCATTTGACTTTTCCCAAGCTTGGATCTTTAATCGTGTCCCTTTTTGTCTCATAGTTTCTCTAATTCTTGCAACAATCAGCTTGATGCTGGTTAGTGATTAATTTATGACACTTCGATTATCAAGTTAACGTATCTCATGTTAGTGTTTTACATTAATAGAGAAGTCATTTTGCATGAGTAGCACTGGGTTTGATACACCCGTGTCCCAGGGATCCAAATTCTTTTTGCTTTGGATTATCTTATTGATACGGAGATGAACTGAGTTTATTTAAAATAAATTCCCCTTTTTTAAGCAAGTAATTTGACAGATGGTTGTATCTAAATTCCGTACAGCTTTCTAACGAAGTAACTTTATCCATTGCACTATATCTTTAACAAAGTAATTTTATCCATTGCACTATATCTTTCGTTTTTCTTACTAAGTCTAGGGAGAGCCGTGATATGCATTGGTTCTCAAAGTCGAGCTTGTGGTGTTGCTATAGTTTATTAGCGTCTCATCTACCCAACGTGTAGGAAGATTCTCGTCCAAATGAAGGAATAACTCCATCAATTACGCTGCATTGTTCGTTTATTAAAGGCTAGGAAACGAGTCACATCATATGCCTCTGATTTGTCCAATGCATCTTGCTCATTAGGTGTAGAGTCGTGAGAGTGCAATTATGCTTTGGATGTTTAGCTACGGAATAGAATGACACAGTTCCATATTCCCCTCCAAGTTTTCGAAGCCAAAAGTTAAAATCAAATTATAGTATAGCAAAACAACACGTGAAATTGATTAGTTTTTATCCTAGGAGATACAAACCAATAACGATAAAAAAAAATCTTAAAGGAAAGGCAAATTACGCTAAAACGACACATCACTTGGTGAAATAAATAATTTGCTTCATTGTTTGTTGATTCACTTGTAATAAGACGAGAATTATTTATCCAAACATATTTGACAATAAGAAATTACTTTAACAATGAATTTATGTAACTTTCGCCCTTAGCCGTGAGCGAACCAAGCAGCATTCTTGAGAGATGTGGGCTGCAGTTACGGTGTCCCCAAACACAAAATTATCCGTCCCCCGCAGCATCTATAAAAATTACTTCTACAAATGTAAGAAAAATGGCACAATTTCAGTCTTTGATGTTTTTCAATGCCATTGCAAAAGGTCTTTAGATCTTTCTGTGAGTTGTTCTTCTGCTAGCTCAGGAGCTCTAAATGATGATAATTTCCAACGAGAAAATCAAGAATTGAGTAAAGTATGTTTCTTTCTCTTCAGTGTTTATCCAAAGTAATAATGTTCTTCTACTTGTTTTCCTTTACTTTTTTGTATATCTTTGTTTTTAGAATCAAGAAAACAAAGGATTGTGGCAGAAATGGAAGGTAATTAAGATTCATTCTTTATTCTTCCCTTTCCGTGATGATATTTTTTTTTATTTTTTGTTTTTAAGAACCTGTTTCAATATTTGATTTTTTTATGCAAATTGTTGGAAGCCCATATGATGACTTTTGATTTTATGGGGGTTTGTATTTTTTTTTTTTTTAATCAGGAAAATTCAGCAGAAATGAGTTCGAAATTGGCTAAATTAGGGCTTGCTGCTGTTCTTGCTTATGGCATATTTGATGGTGTGACCTATACTAGTTTCTTTGTGCTTGCGTTTCTCGGGTATGAGAAAAGTACTGGCAAGAATCCTGCAGCCAATCTTCAAGCTCTATTAGGGGTAAGAATTGTTTATTTTGTGAATTTTAAGGAGTTTAGAATGTTTGTGTTGGGGTTTGGAATTTGAATCAATTCGAAATTGAGACAGAAATTTTTTTTTTCCTGAAAATTCAAAATCTGGACTTGAGTCAAGATGTTGCTTTGTTGAATTTATAGGAATGATTGATTAAGGAATGTCACGAAGACTTGGCCTTATATACAATTTATTGTTTTGTTGAATTACCTTGATGAATGCAAGAAATGAGATTATTGGAAATGTAGGAAGCAATGAATTGGAGAAAATATTTATGTTTGCTCTTCCTTGTCCAAACGAGCTATTAAGACAACTCATTTATAGATTAAATTCTAAAAAGCATATTATAATTCCTCAATTCCTACTGATAAGCTGTGTGCATTAACTCCAACAGCCTCTAACATTTTGCTCCTTGTTGGTGAGTTGATTCAAACAGCCAC
>NW_019252224.1:20490-22190 GCF_002742605.1 Olea europaea var. sylvestris | reverse complement strand
ATTCCTACTGATAAGCTGTGTGCATTAACTCCAACAGCCTCTAACATTTTGCTCCTTGTTGGTGAGTTGATTCAAACAGCCACATTGCCTTATTTATCTCTAATGGCTACTTGATTTTATAGCATTGGTTCAAGGTGATTTGCTCATTGATAATTTGATATTATCATACCCAACACCATAATATATTTTATGTGTGATGGTGAATGCACAAAAATGTAGAAAAAATCGTTATCTTATTCATTTATGAAGACAAATGATGAAATAGGACTGATGGGAGAACAAGAATAATCCAAGATTTACTATTTTTAATATTTGAGTAATGCTAGTCATTCTAAATTTAATAATTACTACTTATGCTAGTCATTCTAAATTTAATAATTACTACTTTTAGTTAGAAATCTTAATTCCACAACAAAGGTGCTAGTAATGTGAATCTTCCTTAGTTTCAAGATGTACAGGCTTCTAATTTCCACACAAGGATTCTTTGTTGCATTGAAGATAAGGTTGTCTAAAATGTGTTTTCAACACATTGTTTTGATTGAGTAATTTCTTACAAATGAAGTGCATATTTAGATGCAGTAGGTTGAACTGGGCAAGACTATTTCAATAGAAAGCACAAAATAACTTTCTACGGGCTTTCAAAGTCTACTCGATGGAAGGTGCGTATGTTATTCCCTGGCAATACAGTTGTAATTAATATTGAGATTCCTGGGCTTAGCAAACGTGTCTAGCAGGATTAACAAAAAAAGAAACCAATTTGCTTTGATTTATTGAGATTTCTTAGGCTTATTGAAGCGTCACACATTATTTTGAGGTGGTGTATGATCATATTTAGTGCAGCCACCACGAACTCACAAATGAGTTCAATACTTCTGGTTTGTCTAATCGAGAAAGCTGATTTTTTATGGTGATTATTGATTTACCAAATCCGTTATAGCCTGCCTCTTACTTGTGCCTTAACTCTTCCTAATCTAGATCGTAATTTTGATGTGGACTGGGAACAATGTAACGAGACCATTTCGAGTGGCAGGAGCAGCTGCGTTGGCACCTGCGATTGACAAAGGATTGAGGAGAATCCAAAACTACTTCAACTTTCCGACTCTCGTCTATGCTTTTGCGCTTGTGGTGGGCATAGTTGCTGGATCATGCTCGACAGTTGTTGGGTTGCTTATTCTCTCAAGATGGGGGAAGTGAATTCAGACGTGTTTGGAACTTCTATATGACATTTTTCTTGCCGATCTTTCATTTTTTACTTTGCAGCAATAAATTGCTCTGTTATGGTAGTTGGTGGTACTGTAGACTTGACTGTACTTAAATTTGTTGTTAAACTTGGTCCACAGAATTTGATCTTGCGTTGTTGTGATGTCAGAGGTTCGACTATTTCTTCGTTACGTGCTTTATTCGCCCCAGTCCAAATCAATTATTTTCTAGTTGGAGCGTAATTGTAAGATGGAACAACCTTAGTTTCTATCAACATTATGTTGGAAAATAAGGGGTTGGATAAAAAACAACAACAAAATTATGGAAACAATTATGAATAGAAATCACGAAATACGTCAAGAATGAATTTGAGGCTTGAGTACCGGATCGTTGTCCTCAAATTATATTTGCCCCCTTTCCAGATGTTTAAGGGTGTTATGGCAAATGGTTTGAAGGATTTTAACAAGTCTTGATGCAGAAAATAACAAAGCACGAGAAAT
>NW_019252224.1:11473-13664 GCF_002742605.1 Olea europaea var. sylvestris | reverse complement strand
GGTTCAAAGTGTGCCACTCAAAAGGGAGTTTATGTGGGAAAAATGAATTTGTCCCACATAGGAAAAAGATGAGGAATTCCAAAGGTTATTGCCATTAATGATACCCTAGCCTATAAATAGTGGCTCATTTTCCTCATTTCAACACACAAAAAAAAAAAAAAGCAAAAACTTTCAAGTTTAGAATACACTAGAAATTCATTTACATAGAGTTCTCTCTTAGTGGTGGTGTAGTTCAGGCACTAGTTCAGTTCGTCGGAGTGGTTTCTGCGGTGCTCGGAAGCTACTGGTTTTATCCTTGTATCCTGGGAAATGGACGCTCGTTTAAACCTCAAGCACGGACGGTGAGGGGGCGAATCTGTTTTAAGGAAACTGTGTGTAACACAGGCCTCCGGTTAAAATTCTATGTTTCAATTGTTTAATTCATACAATTTTTCTTATTAAATTTACAGTCCATACTTCATGAATTTATGATATATTGTTCGTATGCTTCATGAATTTTAAATTCTATTGGAACAAAAGTTATTTGTTGAAAATAAAACTTTCAATGATCTGGTGAAAATTCGATATATGGTTATTTGAATTTTGTTGATTTGCATAGTTGCAAAATTGAAAGATTTTGTCAAAAAGACCTAAACTATCTAAGAAGAACTTGGGATTTAAGTGGTCCGGTTGTGATCCCCCTCCTCATCTGGGAGTCTTTTAATTGCGCATTGTTCAAATTGACGAGACGAATGACAACATTTCCCGATTTTATTCACATACACTGAATTTCCTACGAGCTTAAAACAGATTTTCAGAAAGGAAAATTTGGTTTTCTATATTGATTATCTCTGAACTGATTAGTTTCTTATATTTGTTATATTGTGGAAACTAATTTGTTGTTTGGTTCTTTCGGAAGACGAAATGGCAATTGGTTCCATCAACATAGATTCCAACATGGATGTGTCCCAAGCTGAAGGTACCCAATCTCAAGCTGTGGGTTCTACTATGGGTGCAGGGCCTAGTTCGGCTATGCGTGCAACTATGGCTGCAGGGCCTAGCTCTGTTATGACACAGACTGTGGCTCCAATGCCAAGTCATGTTGTGAGCCAACATGTAGCTAATATTCCGGTTAATGTACCAGTTAATCATGGGGAAAAGCTGGAGAAATTCAACGGCTTGAATTTCAAGAGGTGGCAGCAGAAAATGTTGTTCTATCTGACCACCTTGAATCTTGCGATATTCTTGACTGAAAGTGCTCCAAAACTCCAAGAGGGTGAGGTGGATGTTCAAGCTATCAGTGCTGTTAATGCTTGGAAACACTCGGACTTCTTATGCCGGAATTACATCATGAACAGTTTGGTAGATTCGCTATACAACGTGTATAGCACTATGAAAATTGTTAAGGAGTTGTGGGAGTCTTTGGACCAAAAATATAAGACTGAGGATGCCGGGGCTAAGAAATTTATCGTCGACCGATTCTTGGACTATAAGATGGTGGACCCCAAAACTATAATCAGTCAAGTGCAAGAACTCCAAGTGATTTTTCACGAAATTCATGCCAAAGGGATGATTCTGAGTGAAACTTTCCAAGTGGCTGCAATCATTGAAAAATTGCCTCCCGCGTGGAAAGATTTCAAGAATTATTTGAAACACAAGCGAAAGGAAATGAACGTTGAAGAACTGATTGTTAGACTTCGAATTGAAGAAGACAACAAGAGTTCCGAAAAGAAGTGGTTCAATACTGGTGCGGCTAAGGCCAATATTGTTGAACATGGTCAAGGGGTAAGAACTACAAAACCAAAGCTGGGCCATCAGGTGGAAAAAGGATCAAGTTGGGACCAAAAGGGGGCATTCCTAAGAAGAAATTTCAAGGGAAGTGCTTCAACTGTGACAAAGTAGGCCACAAATCTTCGAAGTGCAGATTGCCAAAGAAGAAGAAAGATGCAAATGTGGTTGACTACATGACACATGATGTGTCGGAGATGAGTCTCGCAACAGTTATTTCTGAAGTGAACATGGTGGTTTCTAATCCAAAAGAATGGTGGATTGACACCGGAGCTACGAGACATGTATGCTCTGATAAAGAGTTATATACTGCTTTTGAAGCAGTTGAGAATGGAGAGAAGTTGTTCATGGGAAATTCAGCAACTTCTGAAATCAAGGGCCAAGGAAAAGTGGTTCTAAAGATGATTTCGGGAAAAGAGCTGAC
>NW_019252224.1:10881-11358 GCF_002742605.1 Olea europaea var. sylvestris | reverse complement strand
ACTTTTGAATAAGCATGATTTTCGCATTGTGTTTGAGTCAGACAAGGTCATCTTGTCGAAAAGTGGAATGTTTGTCGAAAAAGGTTATGTTTCCGATGGAATGTTTAAACTTAATGTAATGGTTGTTAAACCAAAAATGAATAATAAAGTGAATGCTTCTGTTTACTTGCTTGAGTCTTCCAATGTGTGGCATGGTAGACTAGGACACGTTAACTATGATACTTTACGTAGGCTAGTTAACTTGAAATGCATACTAGCATTCCATGTTGATTCCAAACATAAGTGTGAGACTTGTGTTGAAGCAAAATTGACTAGGTCATCATTTAAGTCAATTGAACGAAATACGGAATCAATTGATTTAATCCACAGTGATATATGTGATTTAAAATTTGTACAAACAAGAGATGACAACAAGTATTTCATTACCTTTGTCGACGATAGCACGAAATACTGCTATGTGTATTTGCTAAAAAGCAA
>NW_019252224.1:7024-10410 GCF_002742605.1 Olea europaea var. sylvestris | reverse complement strand
AAAATCATACATGGGAGCTAGTGGATCTTCCACCAGGAAGTAAACCACTAGGCTATAAGTGGATTTTGAAACGAAAAATGAAAGTTGATGGAACTATTGAAAAGTAAAATGCCAGGTTGGTAATAAAAGGTTACCGACAACGAGAAGGCCTTGATTACTTTGATACATATTCTCCAGTAACGAGAATAACATCCATTAGAATGATACTTGCGATTGCTGCTTTGCGAAATCTTGAAGTACATCAAATGGATGTTAAGACTGCTTTCTTGAATGGAGATTTAGATGAAGAAATCTATATGGAACAATCAGAAGGGTTTTCGTCTCCAGGACAGGAAAAGAAGGTATGTAAATTGGTGAAGTCATTGTATGACTTGAAACAAGCACCAAAACAATAGCATGAGAAATTGGACAGTGTCATGATGGAGTGTGGATTTAAGATCAACGAGTGTGATAAATGTGTTTACGTTAAAGACACTGAAAATGGCTATGTCATTTTATGTCTTTACGTTGTTGGTAGCAACGATAAGGTGATCAAATCCACTAAAACCATGTTAAATTCGAGATTTAACATGAAAGACATGGGTCTAGCTGATGTTATAGTTGGAATCAAAATTTCAAGAACGTCGGATGGTCTTGTTCTAAGCCAGTCACATTATGTGGACAAAATCCTAGGAAAGTTCAGTAATGATGATACTGAAATGGCTAGAACCCCGATAGATTCGAGTCAACATCTATCTAAGAACAAAGGTGAAAATGTGTCTCAAGTAGAATACTTGAAAATTATTGGAAGTCTGATGTACTTGATGAGTTGTACAAGACTAGACATAGCTTACACAGTGAGCAAACTGAGTAGATACACGAGTAATCTAGGAGCTAATCACTGGAAAGGAATAGTAAGAGTACTAAGGTACTTAAGATATACTCGTAATTTTGGACTGCACTATAGCAGATATCCAGCGGTCATTGAAGGATATAGTGATGCTAATTGGATATCCGACATAAAAGACTCAAAGTCCACGAGTGGATTTGTGTTCACTTTGGCAGGTGCAGCTATATCATGGAAATCTTCTAAATAAACAGTGATAGCCAGATCCACTATGGAATCTGAGTTTATAGCTCTAGATAAAAGTGGTGAAGAGGCTGAGTGGCTACGCAACTTCTTAGAGGATATTCCAATATGGTCAAAGCCCGTGCCAACAATTTGTATATATTGTGATAGTCAATCGGCAATTGGAAGGGCACAGAGCAACATGTATAATGGTAAGTCTCGTCATATATGTCGTAGACATAATACCATTAGGCAACTACTCTCAACTGGAGTTATCACTATTGATTATGTAAAGTCAAAGGATAACATTGCCGATCCGCTAACCAAATGGTTAAATAGAGAGTTAGTTGAGAAATCATTGAGAAGAATGGGACTTAAGCCCTTGAATGGATAAGTTAATACAAAGAAAAACCCAACCTAATGGATAAGTTAATACAAAGGAAAACCCAACCTAGTTGACTAGAGACCTCCAAGATCTGGGTTCAAAGGGACAACCTAATTGTAAAGACTTGATAGAATCACTGTGGGGCATATTACCTCCCGTTTATTCCTGTGATGCGACAGTGATGCCCGTAAAGATGGAGGATAAGCAATAGGCTTTTAATAATTCTTATGCGTCGAAAATCAAGCCAAGTAATGCGGGTTACTTGTAATAAGAAATCACCTATGTGAGAGAGAAGTGGGGCCGCTTCTAAGGGAATTGTGTAGGGCGCAATTCTTGTGAACTCTCACAGAACCAGGTGTATGTTCATGGCCAAAATGAACATAATAATGAAAACTGAAATGTGTTAGGAAGAATCCTGTGTGAAGTGTATCATCGTTTACATAAACGGTAGAACAGTTCAAGGACATCGCGTCTACTGGTCAGCCAGTGAAGTAAATATGCTTTCACAAGCGAAGGTTCAAAGGGTAACACCTACCTATCGTATGCAGGTTTCAACTGTTGAACTATATCACCAAGTCATCATGTGTCACATTCACAAGTCGTCATGTGTCACATGCATGAGTCGCTCTCAATTTTCATTCATGTGGGGGATTGTTGAAAAAATTGGCAGATTTTGGCACGAGTTTTGAATGGGACCCGGTTGTTCAATTTGGAAGATGAAAGTTGATTTGTGTTCTCCTCCGTGAGTACATCGAAATCATATACTTACTTGCCAAAGTTGATGCTCGGGTGAATGAGAAATTGAGGCTTAAAGTGTGCCACTCAAAAGAGAGTTTATGTGGAAAAAATGAATTTGTCCCACATAGGAAAAAGATGAGGAACTCCAAAGGTCATTGCCATTAATGGTAGCCTAGCCTATAAATAGTGGCTCATTTTCCTCATTTCAACACACAAAAAAAAAGCAAAAGTTTTCAAGTTTAGAATACACTAGAAATTCATTTACATAGAGTTTTCTCTTGGTGGTGGTGTAGTTCAGGCACTAGTTCAGTTCGTCGGAGTGGTTTCCACGGTGCTCGGAAGCTACTAGTTTTATCGTTGTATCCTGGAAAACGGACGCTCGTTTTAAACCTCAAGTATGGACGGTGAGGGGGCGAATCTGTTTTAAGAAAACTGTGTGTAACACAGGCCTCGGGTTAAAATTCTATATTTCAGCTGTTTAATTTATGCAATTTTTTGTATTAAATTTACAGTCCATGCTTCATGAATTTATGATATATTGTTCGTATGCTTTATGAATTTTAAATTCTATTGGAACAAAAGTTATTTTTTGGAAATAAAACTTTCAATGATCTGGTGAAAATTCGATATACGGTTGTTTGAATTTTGTTAATTTGCACAGTTGCAAAATTGAAAGGCTTTGTCAAAAAGACCTAAACTGTTTAAGAAGAGTTTGAGATTTAAGCGGTCCGGTTGTGACCCCCCTCCTCATCTGAGAGTCTTTTAATTGCGCATTATTCAAATTGACGAGACGAAAGACAACATTTCCCGATTTTATCCACATACACTGAATTTCCTACAATATATTCCTTTGTAGTTGATTATATGATTATTATGTAATCTTTCTTTTTTAGAGCTAGATGTAACCTCGTAAATAGGACCTCCAATTTTTAGCAGAAGCGTTTCTTTTACTCATAAATTTGACACACTTATTTGACAAATAGTTGTAACCTTTAATTTAAGTCAATCAAACGCTTAATATCTTATAAATCTCAAGTGGTTATAACAAACTCTCCCATTAAATTTTAAAACAAAAATATTTTTCTTTTCTTTTATATGTTTATATCCAATAAGTAACAGGATTATCGTCATTTTTTTTTTTGCTTATACAAAAACGAACATATAATAATAATAAAATATCCAATACTATATTAATATTATTTAGAGCACATAATA
>NW_019252224.1:0-1395 GCF_002742605.1 Olea europaea var. sylvestris | reverse complement strand
AAAGAAGAATGATCAAGCCCACATGGTTGCAAATGACACTATATCCGACGGGCTGCAAGAAATGAGTTTATTTGTAGTAGTATCTGAATGCAACATGATTGGAAATACTAGAGAATGGTAGATCACACCGACGCTACCAGCCATGTGTATGAATATGTTGCCATCACCGAGGCTGTAAAAATTTTTACACTTGGCAACAATTGCATAACTTGGAAATCATAATTGCAGTCGATGGTAACACTATCCAACACTAAGGCTGAATATGTTGCCATCATTGAGGCTGTAAAAGAATGTCTATGGTTAAAAGGAATCTTGAATGAATTGAATTTCTTGTATGATACTCCCACTATTTTTACAGATAGTCAAAGTGCACTATTACTTAGTAAGAACCCTGTCCATCATGAAAGGTCAAAACATATTGAGGTGAAGTATCATTTCATTAGAAATAAAATCTCTACAAGTGAAGTTAATTTGGTTAAAGTACATACTAAAAAAAATCCCTCAGATATGGGGACAAAGGTTGTATCCTTTGGTGAGTCGAAGTCTTATTTAACTTTGCTTCATATTGACACGGGTTAAATTCTTTTGTAAGAACTGGGTGATGATAAACTGAATGTTCAACGTGCAATTTTAGCAACCAGAGAGCAAGTGTTATCGAGAACCAAGGTAAAGAAATGAAAAGAGCATGTTTCTCAAAAACACTTTAAAACAAGTTTTGTTTCTGACAATTGACACTTTAGGCCTTTGGATGGTGGATGGCTGATTTGGCAACCCCCAATTGGTCTCCTTGACTTGGCGAGAGTTGTGCTTCTTTGAGTGAAATTTGGACCATAGATTTGTATGGACGGTGGAGATCTTTTTGGCCCAATAAAATCTCTTTTGACCCTTGGCTGTTAAGAGACGGTTCATTTTTTGGTGTGGCTTTTAGAATACTCTTCTTTTTCTCTATCGCCCTTTGTGCGACTCTGCTTCTTCCCTTCTCTGAATTTTTCTTTGAAGATACTCAGATCAATATGTGTTTTGAGACTAACCTTGTAAAAGGCCTTTGCTACAGTAGCCTGTGGTCTATTTCTGTCTCAGTTGATTTTTCAGTCATGAATTTGAGTTTTAGGGTTAAGAATAAAAGAGTAATTGTATGTTTTTGGAGATCTTTACGATCGATGATCAAAACCGGTTGTGTTTCTGAGTGGTTGATGTACATTTTGCTCTCTTGGAAGGTTATCTTGCACTAGTGGAACGGGTTCAGTTCCTGAGCCTCCTAGATTAGGCCATTTACAGCTGAACTGGGTCAACAAATCTGTGTCCTTGCCTTTATAGTTTGTGGTTTTATGTTTTCTAGGCATTTGCTTAATGTGTTTGCTGTTATACGTTTTAGAATAACCCAAGAAAAAAAAA
>NW_019252223.1:0-1251 GCF_002742605.1 Olea europaea var. sylvestris | reverse complement strand
TTAAATCCAGATTGCCCTTCCATTTTTCTGTAGCAGCTGCGATTGGAATTGTGGCCCTACTTTTTGAAAGTTATTAATGTTTTCTTAGACATCTTGCGTCTATTAAGCTTTTAATTCTGTCAAATATTCATGCAGATAGAGGGAGAGGCGACTGGTCGAGCTATTCACTTAGCTCGTTTCGTGAACACTCCTCTGTATGTTGTTCATGTCATGAGCATCGATGCAGTTGAAGAAATAGCTAGAGCTCGAAAATCAGGTTTGAAGCCCTTAAATTTTTACAATTATTTGTTGCTCAGAATTCTCAAGAAGCTGCTGTACAATACCATAATTTCTACAAAATTCCCTCGTTTTTTAAAGCTAGCTACTTCCCTCTATTCCAAACCTGTTAAGTTTCTATCGTCTTCAACTAAATTATTTTCTTCTGATGTGCCTTTAGGTTCTCTGTTTAAGTTAACTATATACTAAGCCCCTAAAGAGAGTATACGTCAAGAACTTTCCTTACATTCTTCGTTCATCTTTAGCTTTGGACAGCCTTTCAAGTGTTGTGACACTGTGCCCGTTGAATTTTGAAGCATCAAGAGACAACAAATTGAACTGGCATGAATTCCTTGAATTTAATACTAATCTGATGTTTATTTATTTATTTTCATAATATTACATACAGGACAAAGGGTCATTGGAGAGCCAATAGTTGCAGGTTTAGCACTTGATGATTCTGGCCTCTGGGATCCCGATTTCAAGACAGCAGCCAAGTAAGAGTTCTATTCTTTTCCTTTAGTTTTACATTTGCATTTGCCCATGCCACCAAATGAAGTGTCAAGAAGAGATCATTGTGATCTTTCTTTGACCTCAAAGAATGAGCCAACAGAATCTCGGCTATCTTCTTTCCACGTAGGCGTCACATGCGCACTCGAACACCATTAGGAGGCAAAGACCGTCGATTGGGAAAAAGGCTCGATGATCGTTTGCATTCCGACGATCAAATCAACTGTCAGCGGTCGGACGAAAAAGAAATGGGTGCAAGAGATAGGAGAGGGAATTTTGGTTAGGGTTAGAAACATACCTATGTGAAATAGTTTCACATATATAGAGAAATGGATATGGGCCTAGTGGGTGAATTGACCTAATTCCAAGCCCAAGACGAGATTGTTTATTTAAGTCCCGTTTGGCCTCTATTATTTCATATTATAATGAGAGGAATAGTAATTTTTTGGAGAATGTATAGTTAAAAAAAAAAAAAAAAAAAGGATT
>NW_019252222.1:0-1251 GCF_002742605.1 Olea europaea var. sylvestris | reverse complement strand
CTACTAACTTATTCATTGTTTCGTTCAAAGTGTTTAATTGTTTGGCCATGTTGTCATAGTGTGCATTCCCATTTTGGGTAAATATTTCCATATTATGAACACTTCGAAGATTTACCTGTTCAACAACGTCTTGTATGAGTTCTCCAAGTAATGTACGCATGGTTCGAGGACTCAACTCCGTCATTGGTTCGTAACGACTGTTACTGCTCTAATTCTGTTCATCTGTTCGTGGAGAGGCATGCTGCTCCTCATATCGCTCGATCACAGACTGGACTCCTTCCTGACTTGCTGCTTCCTTATCGGATCTCTGAGGCATATTGTTTCACCTTTTGTATTTTTAACACCAAACACCACTGTCCCACTGGGCATGCCAAATTGTTTCGCGCGGGTTAGTCGCTAACAATTAAAAAGGATCAGACGATTGTGTAAGGGACAAACCTTTTGAGACAAAGTCCTAAAAAGGGGTGTTCTTTTATTGGCGATGACTTTACAATTGGAAATTAGAAACAAAATGCCTCCAAGGAGCGCAAGCACACGAGTTACTGAAAAAAATGTTTAACTCTAAACTAAGGAAAATAAAATTACATGTTCTCTGTTCGAGAGTTTTTGATTCGCTCTTTTGCTCTATGTCTTTTCTCCCTTTTATACTCCATGGATGATCTTTTTTGTGATCAGCCACCTAAAAACTGCTTGATCGTTCTACAACTGCCCACTTCCCTCGTAATGGCTAGCTTGTCATGAAAACTGCCTTTTTTAACTGCTGCCATTACTCTTCGTTGTTCAACCGTTTTCGATTGAATTCCTTGAATCGTGGATCATGATAGGGCTGCTTTAATAACTGCTTTGATAACTGCACTTCTTGATAATCACAACGCTTTATGTTTGTTAAGACCTTGGGTAACTTGAAGGTTTGGGCGAGAATAGAGTAACAGCTCTGGGCGACTGTATGGCACTCCATTCGCTCAGATTCTGTGCGACTTGCAAACTTGGGCGATGGCATTACCGCGTTCTTGGGCCTCCCTATTTGGGCCTTCATCTTGAATTGTTTGCTTGGGTTTCGTTCTTTGGGCTATCTGATTTGGGGATCTTCCAATTGGGCTTCATTCTTTGGGCCGTTCGATTTGGGCTGAATTTTTATGTGTCAACAATCGTGTATCAACATGCAACCCTTTATAGGCATTTCACAATTTGCTTTTTGGGTAGAAGGAATACACTTAAAATTTGACCACCCAATAAAAGGATTTGATCCCA
>NW_019252221.1:0-1251 GCF_002742605.1 Olea europaea var. sylvestris | reverse complement strand
GCCATTTGGGCTTACAAATGCACCGAGCACCTTCATGCGCTTAATGAATCATGTTTTCGTGCTTTCATTGAAAAATTTTTGGTGGTCTATTTTGATGATATTTTGAACTATAGTAAGGACTTTAATGAGCATGTAGAACATTTGAGGTGTTTGCTTGTTGTTTTGTGGAAAGAACAACTTTATGCCAATTTTAAAAAGTGCACACTTTGCATGGATAGGTTTATCTTTCTAAGCTTTGTAGTTAGTACTAATGGTGTAGAGGTAGATGAAGAGAAAATAAAAGCTATCAAAGATTGGCCAATACCTAAAAACGTAACTGAAGTTAAGAGCTTTCATAGATAGGCTAGCTTTTATAGGCGTTTCGTTAGAGACTTTAGCATAATTACCATATCACTAATTGAAAAATTGTCAAAAAGAATGTGCAATTTCAATGGGGGGCAGAACAAGAGCATGCATTCAACACTATCAAAGATTGTTTGTGTAAAGCATCAATTTTAGCACTTCTTAACTTTGACAAAACTTTTGAAATTGAGTGTGATGCATCAAGAATAGGTATTGGAGCAGTCTTAATGCAGGATAAGAGATTGATTGCCTACTTCAGTGAAAAGCTAAGTGGTGCAGCTCTCAACTATCCTAGTTACGACAAGAAGCTATATTCACTTCTTCGAACATTGGAGACATAGCAGCATTACTTATGGCCAAAGGAGTTTGTAATTCATACTGGTCATGAGTCACTAAAATATTTGCAGGGTCAAGGTAAGTTGAACAAACAACATGCATGTTGGATGGAATTCATAGAAACTTTTCCATATGTCATCCGTTATAAATAAAACAAGGAAAATGTGGTAGCATATGCATTGTCACGAAGGTATGTGCATCTAACTTCCTTGAATGCAAAATTACTTGATTTTGAGTACGTTAAGGACATATATGAAAATGATCTTGATTTTTCCAACATTTACAAATCATGTTATAAGGGGGTTATAGATAAGTTCTTTAAGTATGAGGGGTACTTGTTTCAAGAAAATAAATTATGTGTTCCTAATTACTCTATGCATGAGTTGTTGGTTAGGGAAGCACATAGTGGGGGACTAATGAGTCACTTTGGGGTAGCAAAAGACTTTGGAGATATTGACTGAACACTTTTATTGGCCTAAAATGAAAGTTGATGTGGAACGGATTTGTAGTCGATGCATAACTTGTAAAAGAGCTAAATCTCGGGTGTTTCCTCATGGACTTTATATACCTTTG
>NW_019252220.1:0-1251 GCF_002742605.1 Olea europaea var. sylvestris | reverse complement strand
GGTTGATCTTAAACAAAAGTTGTGCCTTGGGCAATTTCGTCATTTGTTGCGACGGTGTCGGAATGGGCAGAAATTTGACATGTTGATTGGAAACGAAAGCCGCGCCAGGTGCAATTTCGTCATTTATCGCGACTGTGTTGGAACGGGCTGAAATGGACAGGTTGATCGGAAACAAAAGTCGCGCAAGGGGCAATTTCGTCATTCACAGCGACGGTGTCGGAATGGGGTAAAATTTAACAGGATGGTCGGAAACAAAAATCGTGCCCGGGGCAATTTCGTCATTTGTCGCGATGGTGTCGGAATGGGCTGATATTTGACGGGTTGATCGAAAACGAAAATTGCGCCAAGGGCAATTTCGTCATTTATCGCGACGGTGTCGGAATGGGTAGAAATTTGACAGGTCCATCGGAAACAAAAGTCGCGCCGGGGCAATTTCGTCATTTTTAGCGGCGATGTCGGAATGGGCTGAAATTTGACAGGTTGATTGGAAACGAAAATCGCGCCAGGGGTAATTTCGTCATTTATCGCGACGGTGTTGGAATGTGCTAAAATTTGACAAGTTGATCGGAAAAAAAAGTCGCGCCAGGGGCAATTTAGTCATTTTTTGCGACGGTGTCAGAATGGGCTGAAATTTGACAGGTTTATCTTACTCAAAAGTTGAGGCTGGGGCAGTTTCGTCATTTATAGCGACGGTGTCGAAATGGACGGAAATTTGACAGGTTGATCGGAACCGAAAATCGCGCCAGGGGCAATTTCATCGTTTATCACGACTGTGTCGGAATGGGCTGAAATTTGAGAGGTTGATCGGAAACAAAAGTCGTGCCTGGGGCAATTTCGTCATTTGTCCCGACGGTGTCGGAATCGGCTGAAATTTGATAGATTGATAGCAAACAAAAATTACGCCAGGGGCAATTTCGTCATTTGTCGCGACGGTGTCGGAATGGGCTGATATTTGACAGGTTGATCGGAAACGAAAATTGCGCCGGGGCAATTTCGTCATTTATCGCGACGGTGTCGGAATGGGCTGAAATTTGACAGGTTGATCGGAAACAAAAGTCGCGCCATGGACAATTTCGTCATTTATACCGGCGGTGTCGGAATGGGCTGAAATTTGACAGGTTGATCGAAAACAAAAGTCGCGCCAGTGGCAATTTCGTCATTTATAGCAACGGTGTCGGAATGGGCTGAAATTTGACAGGTTGATCGGAAACGAAAATCGCGCCAGGGGTAATTTCGTCATTTATCGCGACG